>NC_142201.1:65780936-66084608 GCF_049639895.1 Pseudopodoces humilis
GAAGGTCCCATGGAGCGATTAGCTGTGTGTCTGACAGCCTAAAGTAACTCAGAAAAGCAACATTTTCCCCCTTTTGCAGGTAAAGTCAGATTTATTCTGTGGCATGCAAGAAAACTTTTGAACTGCACTGACGTTCCAAATGGCTTACATGGCTTTAGAATTTTTCCAGAACGTGTCCAAGCGCCAACCTGCCAGGTGATCAGGTATTAATAATAGTCAAGACTCCCCTTAATGATTTACACCTGGCTAGACATGTAAATATTTGGGATAGGGACCTCACTACTGCAATGCACACATTTGCCACTTCAAAATTAGATTCATACAGTGTGCCTGAAGCTATACCTTGGAAGAACTGAGTAAATTAAGATGGTTTAGAAACTTAAGAACTTGATTGTTAAGCAGTGCACCCAGATGTGAGTATTCACTGATGCAGTAAGATCTGCACTAGCTCCCTCCTCATTCTCAGGTAAAACTTAAAGACACTTTTCAACCTAGAAAAAATTAAGTGATGCTGAGCATGCCCACATAAGTAACAATTTTTCTCTCTGAGAGAGTCACTATAGCTAGCTATTTAATAAAAAAGTAACAGAAAAAAATACACCTTAGAAAAGCATATTTAATGTCCAAAAGAAGAATGTATTTGGTTTTCATTTAAAGAAGAAAGGAGCAAGCACAGAGAGAAGCCTGCTATAATGGTATACCACTGAAACAAGAATTTGAGCTAATGAGTCAGGAACACAAGGGATCAAATCCCAGATGCCAGTCTGAGAAAACCAGATTTGACAGGTATCTTACACAGTCCAGTTTGTGTACCTTGTCATGCCCATAGGGCTCAATTGATTAGAAATTTAAGGAAATAAGCCCTTCAGCTTTCATTCCTTCCTGTCTCCATTATGGAAAAGCTCTTCAGATAAACTGTAAGTCTTTTATTTCTTGAGACCAGAGTGAACAGAAATATTATGTTGATATAGCTCACGATATTTTAAAGTTCACTTATATGGATTGTAACTCCTATATCTGTGTGGGAATAAAGACAAAAGTTGTTGGATCAGCATATAACTTGACAGGTATGTTTGGAAAAATCACCTGAGGTGCAACAGTTGTTAACTTCAAAATTTTCTGAAAATATGAGTATCTCTAAACAACACCAGAACCAACTCTAGTGCAACAGTGTCTACTAGTTGACTGCATGTATTGTAGTCCAACAGTTAGGGTAATTCAGAAGACTCTTCCACAAAGATCTTCTGGTACCTACTGAAAGGAGAAGTGATGTGGCAGGCTCTGTCGTTCAGGCTTTTTTCCTTAACAACCTGATTCCGTTTCTGGAATTTTATTGCTTCTCAAGTCTTTACTTCTGTTTAAAAGTTTGTTCAAAATGGCTTCCAGGTTGAGAAGTCACAAAGACAGAGACTGACAGAGGGTGCTTACATAAATCTTGTTTCTTCAGAAAGCCAAGCTAAAAGCGTGGGATGAGGCTGCCTCTAGTACAATTTGTGGTTAATTAAACCAACACTAACCAAAATGTCTTCTTGACTGATCTTTCAATTTGCTTCTGTAACACCAGAGGAAGAAAAGAAAGGCAAAAAAAGGTCCAGTCCAAAGGTCAATGAAAGTGCTTAGCTTAAACATATGACCCACCAACTAATCCATGGTGGATCAGTCCCAATACATTCCTATGAAGAATAAATGGATTTTTGCATGGCAACCAACTGCATAGTGAGGATGAAATAAGGTGCAAAATGGTGGTTTCCTTATGTCTAGGTCTGTTTTTCTGCAGTCTCCTATATATCAGGTAGCTCATCAACTTGACCTTTGATGAATTAACCAGTTCCATCCAGGCTGTGGCACCTCAGGAAAAGGGAGAAGCTACAGACCTGTGAAGTCATAGCCTCCACTGTAGTCTAGTTTTGCAGCCTTAGAAATTTCAAATAAAAAGAATTTTGCAGGTTATGGAAAAAAATTAAATAGACTGGTATCAGTGGGCAGTAACAACGCATGAAGCACTCTCAGAACCACTCAAATACAATCCAATAGAGTTTGAACAGATTTAATTTTAAAGCTTGGAAAGCAGGAAATCTGGCTGCCATTTTAAAAGCTGAAGATGCTCAGACTTAGAGTGGGTGTACCAAGGTACAAAGAGAAGAGCTTCTCAAAGCTGTGCTTAGGAGCACTATCATATGTGAGTGACAACCACCTTATAAAATATCAAGCTATTTTGGATAGTAATATGGAAAAAATTATTAGAATGAACACTGAGCTGTCTAAAAATAGTATGTTATAGAAACTGTGTGCCTTTTTCAGTGTGAAAGCCAACTACGTATCAAAAGTATAATTGTTTTCAGTTTATGTCTGAATCTATACTCCAAATTAAACTCATACAAATATGTTTTTCTTTTTTATACTTAGACTCGAGGATCAAAATCGGAACACATGAAAAACAGAAACTACAGAAATCTGGCATTAAATTTCCATGTTTGGAAGTAAAAGGCTTATGTGGTTACGTATCTATCACAAAATGGGAAATGGAATCACTCTTCTTCCACATGCCTGTTGCTTTCCCAGACAAGGAACTGCCCCAATGAAATTCCTATCTTGAACGCTAATTTGCAATAATAATGAAGTTTGAAAGGAAAAAAAACTACTTAGTAGCACATTCTGAATTCAGTGAGGAGTTTCTATTCTGAAGCTTGAAAAACTAAGAGATATTAAGACTTTTTTGTATTTTCTATTGAAACTTTTATATTTGTTACTTAACTGACTTATTTGTATGCAGTACACATACATACTTTCTTAAAGGAAAAAAGCATAAAGTATGTCAAAGCTTAAGGTACCTTAGCCACCTCCAGACAGAGAGAAAAAGAAAGTAACAGAAAGTGTAAGAGAGAGAAGAGAGAGATAAACTGGGAAGGAAAGAAAGAAGGATGGAAGCAAGCAAGGAAGCTAATAACAACCACCTCTGGCTCTGGAAGTATCAGAGGTACAAGCTGTTAGAGGCTGAGAGAGAGGTATCGGGAAGCACCACTGTGTACTTGCTACAGTCCTTGCTGGGTTTCTCTCGTGGTTGCTGCTTTCTCCCTCTGGGCCACTCCAGACCATCAGAGCCACTGGTGTGTGGATGGCAACTGCTGCAGGAGAAGGAGAGAATGTGATGGACAACAGGGCTCTTCCAGCCCCACGGGAGAGGACACACCAGGGCAGAAAGAGGAGGGTTGGAGAGGGAAGATGAGATCACCCTTGGAACCACTGTTGGGCCTTGTTCTCCCAGAGGGAGAAGGATGAAGATGATTCCTTTCCTCTACCCCTAAACCTCCTGAGCAGGCTGTGGTCACTGCTGGAGACAATAGCAATGCTATTTGGTTCTTTCTTTCAATCCATTACTCTAACAGCAGATAATGCAACAAAAATTTCTCTGGTTGGCCTCAAACAAATTATTTTTATATGCCTGAAAAATATAATAATTTAAAAATCTGCCTTCTCAATAGAGGCTCAAGTTTGTGTTATTTTATTTATTTATTTTTTAATCAAGAAAATCTACTGTTTGTCTGTTTTGTCTGTTAACAAAAGCAATAGAAATAATACTACATATATTATTAACATTTTGAGAATGGCAACAGAAGTAAACTCAAAAAATATATTCCTTTACTCCTTAGGAATAGGCAAGAAAAAGTTTCAAACAGTTTTGCTTACTGGAGATTGTCTACACTGGTCAACTCTGATAAAGAAAATTCCCTGTCAGACTTTGGCCAAAAGAAATGTTACCATAACTCAAAATGTATGTGTACAAATATGAAATGAATATTACATGTCTTAAGATGAGTCAAAAATATATAAGTTTTCCATAAAAAATACTTATTTTGCAAATTTTTTTGTGGCTTTAGATGCAGTTCCTTGATGTATTAGTGTTTTAAATGCTGCATCTGGTTCTCTGCAGGACTTCAAAATAATTTCAGAAATGTAAATGAGCTGTTTGTTAAAATCTAGAATAGAAAATTTCCCCATGGGCTAAATTATTTATCTTTTTTTAAAGTTTTTTTTTGTACTGATGTACAACTTTAATTGTAACTCTATGTAGTACAACTTTTGGCACTATTCCAATTTCCTCTAGTGACAGCATCAAATATTTTTTTCATTTGGAAATCAGTCAAAATTATGATTTCTGTTAGTTTGTCTGAAATGAGACAAAAGGCTTATATTGCATAGGCCACAAAACAGACGTTGAAAATGTTTGGTTGCCTCCAGTTTTGTCTGGACATCAAACAGATGACCTGGAAGTTAAAGGTCTTATATCTCATTAATAATAATACAAGCTGTCAAATCCCCCTGACCTAGTGTGTTCCTTAGCACAGGGCAGTAAGTCAATACACTCAGCACAATCCCAAGAAGTCTGGAGAGAAGGCTTTTCACATTTAGTCCTCAAGCCAGTGTGGACTCACTACTCATGCTGGCTCAGATGGAAGATCAGCTCTTGTTTATCAGTAATACTGCTGCTTTCTAGAAATATTTCTACTCTGAAGTTCAAAGTTGCTAAAAGTTATGGCAGTGCTGGGATGCTGCATCTGTCTCAAAATTCCTGACCCGTTTGCACTGGGGGGAAGGCTCCTCCAACCTCAAGGCAGACATCCAAGAAGAAGGGAAGATTCTGTAGTGAAGGTTATGATACAACAAGACTAAAATTCATTAAAGGCAGTTAGTGGCTTTCCTTGTGTTTATTTGGATGAGTTGCTCAATCTCCTCATATAACAGAGTAAATAACATGTATTTATTCTTGCAAGAGTGTTGTGAGGCTGTAATTCACTATGGCTGATGAGGAAGTCAGGTTCTGAGTTGATTGAGCCCACGCAAGTAACCAGATGCCTGCCAAAGCCCTTTGTCTTCCTAAAATAGCTCAAAGCATCATATCCTCCTATTTTTATTTCCTTTCTTTCTTTCTAGAAAATACTCTTTTAGAGAGTAGCAAAAGATTCCATCAAGGATCCCTTGCTTAGCTGGGGTATATTTGCAGCTGTCACCAGCTCTATGACAAAAGAGATGAAGTGTGCTCCAGTTAAGAACATGTATCTTTCAAAAATGTCATTAAGGCTAAATTCTGCTCTCAAACACACACAAACAAGTCTCAGCAAGCGAAATGCATCTTCACAACAAAGAGAAAAGAACGTCTTCCTAAAATATAGAATTCATAAAACCTGGGTAGATCAACATTTATTTTATTTTTTTAATGACCTATTTTAATGCAAGATCAGTGCTCTAAAAAAATACCAAAAAACAACCCAAACAACAAACTTTGTTGAAAGAAAACCGCATATCTACTCGACAATATCTCCCTGTAAAAATGCAAGCTTATAATATTAGAACACACCCACATATTTTTCATTTCGAAACAATCACCTTCAAAGCAGGAGGCAAACTGTTAGCAAATTTATATTTCCAGGATCTTAAGAGAAAAGGTAAGTATTTAAGAGCCCTACTGTAGCATTAGGAAATAAAAATGGATAAGGACAAGAGTTAGTAATATCAAGTCACTACAGTGGATTTGATTGTATTATCCAGAAATTCACAATATATTAGGAAACTGTTAAAATTGACTGGGCTATCTCAATCATTAGTTCTAACAGAGATATGACTTGCCTCTTGAAGTGAACAGTCTTGGAAGAAAAGGAGCTAAAACTGAAACAGAAACATGTAAAATATTTTAATACATAAATGCTAAAACGAGAACAAGGTCTTTTGCTAACTTATACTGTAAGACAGTTTCAATACTGCTTTTGTTAAAAATTGTGATGCAAACTTTTAAGTCATAATCCTAAGACCATAATAACATGGAATCAGATTTTTATATTTTATTAAAATGTTATTTAATATAATGAAATCCGACCAACTGCAATTGCACCATATGGAATACTAAGATTATATAATAAAAATATTCAGGCTATAATTATTTATAAATTCTCCATCCCATATGCAATTTATCAAAGTGAACTTTACATTGATTTGTGCCACATGGTTGATGAAAAACTATAAAGAGTCTCTGGAACAAAAGGTATGTACAGATAACTTAGTATGAACAATCTCAATCTGTTTCAAACTTTCATTTTTTTTCAGTTTTAAGTTCACAAATCAAAATATTGTATTATTTATATCCTCTTAGTTAAAAATTTTCTAAAACCCAAGTCCTCATCTGTTTAAAATGTGCCTTAGTTTCATGGAATAAACAAGGCTAAATTGTTTTAGTTAAATGTGGACAATCTTAAATCAATTGAAACCTAGTTTATAAAGATTTCATTTAATTCCTATCTCTTACTGAGACAATCCAAAGCATTGTAAATCAGGTTTGAATTGATTTAAGCTTTAAAGTTAAATTGGAGGCATATCTGAATATAGAAATTCCTATGTGTCATTTCACTGTGAGCAGTAACTAGATATAAATGATGCTGTGCTATACCATAACCAGTCAGATCTCTAAGATTTCTAGATCATGTCTACTAAATGTACATAACTCTTTAGAATTAGACAAGAACAGACAGTGTGGCTTTATTTGGACCTGCTCTTCAGAGCCATCAGAGATTGTTCAAACCTCTTTAGGCAAAAACCCCACCTTCTTTGCCTACTGCTTTTCCTGATTTTAGTTGCTGGACTCAAGTTTCAGAGCCACATTCTATATACTGAAAACTAGGAAAAACAGTGATATCATTGTATGTGAAATCATACAAAATCAGCAGCTAAAGAGAGGTTATCGTGGGATTCAGGGGGTTTTTACCAATGCATAATTTACAGAAGTTGTATATACTGTATGTGATCATTAACTCTCAACATCAGCACCAAAGATGAGTGAGAGTTGAGTAGCAAAGGCTGCAGTTAATCTAATAGTAAAACTGATACAGTGGAGCGTGGGTTCTTTTTGAGAAGCTCACAGGTTTTGGTACCATATGGCACCATTATCACATCACCTCACCACACTTGGAAGAAGTTTGCTTGCTCTGTTAGCATTGATAGGGAACACAAGGGCATCCTGTCAATATTTCAAGAGTTTTTTGGGGTTTTTTTTTCACTATTATTTCTGCTTTTGCAATACTGACAATATCTCGCAGTTTACAAATGGTAAAAGCAAAGGACTAGAATTACTGTGCCATGTCCTGAGGGATCAAGGGATGCCATCAAGCTGCAATCTTGAGTAAAAGGATAAACTGCACATTAATTCTTAAGGACACATTGAAATACTAGGTTTCTGCAGAGGGATGTAGCTATAGGAATAGTATTGCATCACTGTGTTTGAACGAAATGTCAGTGTTGTGGCAGAGAAGAACTTCATATCTGACTGAGAATTTCCAGACTGGGTAAGAATTTATCCTGTCCACTTTGCAGTTTTAATCAACATTTCAATTCAAATGCATATTTCAGGCTCTAAACAGCCTTTTAATCTCCTGCATGCATATTTAGTTGGAAGCACTGTTCTTAGCTATAAGAACTTAGCCAAAGCAGTACAGAGTTTTCCTTCTAAAAGAAAGGGACATTGATCAAATTTTCCCACTCATGGTCCTGCTTGATGCACTACTGTGTTACCTTTATACAACAGTGTCTCAGCAGCAGTTAGCTGCTGATTGAGAAAGCAAGCAGAGCGACATATTAACTAAGATAATCATATACTGATGCTTGCTCCCAAATAAAAGCATCTATTCCCCCCTCTCTGCTCTGCTCTAGTTCGAAAGCATGAGGCTAACTTCCATGTAAAGAGTTGTTGGAGGGGTTTTTGCCTTTTCATTTTTTAATGTTTTTTTGATTGTTTTGCTTTTTATTTTTTTAACCATCTATTTATGATCTTATCCTTGCTACCGATTTTCACTATGGTATCAGAATAAAGTGCAGGAGCACTTAGAAATTCAGTTATGCAGAAAAAACCATGACATCACAAAACTCTCCTTTTGTGAAGTAGTTTAATAAAGATATGCCTAAGTAGATCAATCTGAAAAATTTCATACTGCATGTCATACTTCTCAGTTTTATCCCATCTGAGAGGAGAGTGCATTTTCAACTTTCAACATGCCTGTTTTTCTAGACTACCCAGGAAAGGTAGCATCACCTCTAGGACAGAGCTGTAACAGAACCTGCTAGAAGACAGATGAAACAGATCTCACTGCATTCCTTCACCCAGGCAAGGACCAGAAGGGCTCTCTTGTGCATATTTACGGAGGGTTCACTCCCAGCTCATATGCTAACTCCCAAAGTTCATAGCTTGGTTACAGCTTCATTCTCTCTCTTAGTCCTTGCTTGCAACAGGCAACTTTTTCTCTCACTGTCACAGATGGGTTGAGATACTGCAGATCCCCCTTAACTCCATCACTGAGAGAACTAGGCGCCAGCAGGAGGGCAGGTGTCTCTGCACAAGCTGCGTGGCACTTGGGATCAGGCACAAACACACTCTGACTCACAAAACCCTGACTTGTGGAATGAGTCCGCATTTACATTTTAACACAGAAAAAAAAATGAAAAAGAAAAGTTTCGCATTCATATTTTTCAACAAGCCACCCTCACTAATAAAAGCACTTGAGGTGTTTCTATTTCTCACATCTCTGCTCAATAGGCAATAGTCACATCTGTGCAATAGGCAAATGCTTTGTAATCACTGCCCATACCTCACGGAAGTAGAGAGGAAGCAATAAAATCTGAAATACAAAGAATCTGTTCATTCTGTGATTGTATGCTGAGCTGTCAATATCAAGACATTAACTGCAAAGGTTAAGAACTAACAAGCTTAAAAGAGCCTTTTGACTCTTAGTTCTAATGAAAAGTATAATTACCTGCAAGGTTATCAATCTCTTTTTCTTGGAGCAGGCTAACAGCATCATCATCTCCCTCCAGCATAAGCTCTGTTTCTGCATTCTGATTCACCACAGCTTGACTTCGGAAAGTTTTCTTTGACTTCACTACATCCTCTTCAGTGCCTAAAAAAAAGTTACAAATGTTGTGAATTTACCTGAATAACATTTTAAAGTTAAAATAATTACAGCCAAGTAGTAAAAACATTACAGTATAAATACTTTTTATCAAAAAAAGGACCATTTTTTAAAACTTTACCAAGGTTTACAAAATATGGAGCACTATTCTGTTCTCTGTCCTGTCCTGAACAAAATACAAACTTTTCCACAAAGACTCTCCTGGTTTTAATAATTGCTATTTACTTTGTGTTCAATGTTGTTCCATTAGTTTTCCACCTGCAACAAATTCAGCAGGAATTTCTTTTGGGTTCCTGGTGCCCTGACTCTGACTGACCTGAGAGCACAAGCTACCTACTCTAAATAAATAAGCTGCTTTCAGGAATCAAAATCTCTCAGGATTTTTATCTTTTCAGATAGGAGGGATAGGATGATGAAGTAGGAGGTGGTTTATCTCTGATACATGGTAGCAACCAGGTAGGCTATGCAGAGATTCAGAAAAGACTGAAAAAAAAGACAAGCATGGTGAGGGAACTTCAGTGCACATCTGTGTGTGTGTTTTTAAGCAACACAATAAAAATGGCAGTACATGGATATGTGCCAGTTACCCAAAGGTTTTCATGGATAATTTTCATTTTTCTTGACTACAGTTGGATTTTTCTATTCAACCTGATAGTTCCTTATGGCAGGAAATTTAACTTAATGCATTTTGGAAATATCTTACTGAAACTTGCCTGATTTTATTCTTATGATGTAAAAAATAAATCCAAGTGTGGTCAAACGACAGAATCATAATTAGGTTTTATAAGTACCTTTCATGTTACTGTTGTGACCTCCTAATAGTATTTCTTTCTTAGCTGGGAAGAGGTAATAAGTTTTATTTTCAGTACTATGGACTGAATGTAGCCTCAGGCAAGAAAGATTTCTATTTTTTTTCTTAAACAGAAAACCTTGCATCTTCACCTTGGACCATACAAGACCTGGGCATCTCCACTTCTGTCAAGAAATAAACCCCCTAAACTATCTCTCTTTTTTGTAGGATAATTTGGAAATTTGCTTCCTACTAAGCTACAGAATGAGTGTGAAAATAGGCAAAACTATACACATGTGGATTTTGTTTGTCTTCCACAGTGCTTGAACTTAAACAGGATAAAAACTATTATGGCAGATGTAAAATACTGTGGTAAAACCCAATAAGGCTCATGGCCCCTAGTAATACAGGACAACTAAGAGGAATATAGTAAGCAGACAGGTTGGTGAAGATAGATACATGGAATGGAATTGATGTATCAGGCAGTTTTGTTATTACAAGCAGTTGGGAAGACGTTATGATTTTACCTCCTACTCTTATGATTAGTTAGAGTCTTTTAATTAGTTTGTGCACAGGAGAGTCACAACACACAAATAAAAATGCTGGAGGCACATCTTTCTGTGGGTGTGTTTACGCTGTTTGAAGATCACTGCTAACATGCCACTTCATCACAGGCTGAGATAACTCATGTTTTACATGGCCTAACATTAACCTTTTGGATACTATTGCTATTATCTCAATTGCTATTTCTGAAACTACGTTCTGAAACTCTAAAAAGGTGAAGAGAAACAAGTAAGCAAAACTCCATTTTTTTTTACCAAGCTCAAAATTAGGGACTTGTTTGCTGTTAGGACCATTCTGATAGCGATTAAGACAGTGCTGCTGTATTTTAATATGCTGTGTTTTGCTGTGTTCAATTACTAGGCTCTGATCATTACTTCACTTGCATAGGTTTCTACTTAATTCAACTAACTAAAATTATTTGCCCAATTTAAGACTGGTTCATTTAACTGATTGTTGGAAAAGTTTTCAATATTAGCACAAGTGTTGGATTTTTTTTTTTTTTTGTTGGTTGGTTGGTTTGTATTTTTTTTTCTTTCTTACTCACAAAAAGAAACAAGAATGGTTGGAGTTAGGAAGAAACCTCAAAATGTAACGTGCTGTAACAGATTTTCAGTTTCATTACATCAGAATTGTTTTGCATATTAAATCAGTAGGTCAGGATCTTAATACACTTCTGTTTACAGCAAGGGAGCTGAGCATCATTTGACACAAATAGTAACTCCTGTTGTGAAACATGTGACACTAGAGGAGAGCAGGCCTGAGATGAACTAACATGGTGAAAGAAGAAAGCTTCAAAACACCGTTCTCTTCCTTTTTGGTAGCTCTAATAAGTTTTATGTAAATTTCTGAGCTTTATAAAATGTGATAATCTTCAAATTAACTAATTAAAAAGTACTAATCTGGAGTAAGAGTCAATCATTTCTGCAGTAACTAAGTAATTAATGACAATTCTATACAATTATTTATGCATGAAAATATATTCTTAAACTTACCAGAAAGAAAGTCCCAAACTCCAAATTATTACTAACATTTAAACTACATCCAAAGAACTTGAAATTTAGGGCATTTGAAATCCCTTGTGGTGAGTGTACCAGATTACAGAAATATTGCCAGACACAGGTGTAAGAAACATGGCAGAGTATAAGGCATTAAATTAGTTTGGCAAATTTGGAGCTTAGCAACAACACAAATATATATAAAATCCATTCCAGTTTATAATATTAAAAATACATTTATGTCTATGAAATATAATAAATAGTCCTTCTTTGTCCTGATGGAAAAAAAAACCCCTCTGGTTTGGCTGATGTTAAAATTTATCACTCTGTTGAGTGCACCTTAGTTTTGCTGTACTGTACCAAACATCTATCTAAATGAAAGTGTACAGGACCTGGAGTTGCCCTTCAATCACTATATCCTTTATGAATTAGAGTTCCATTTATCAAAATTACAGCAAGAAGAGTAAGGTCTCACAGGGCTGTCTCATTACAAGGCTTGTAAACACTGTCCTTACAAAGAAATGGTTTAACACCTAACAAATCAAAAACTGATTTGGAATAGAATTTATTTGAGATCATCTATCTTCGGAAGACGTGCTGTACTGAGTGCACTTCGTGGCCTTTCTACCCATTCATCAAGAAATTAACAAGCTAATACCACAGACCACCAGATCTCCTTGGATCCTGAAATGTGAAATATGTTCAAAACAGATCTGTCACAGATGTTATATTTTTATATTTCAAGACGACTTCAAAAAGGTTTTAAAACAAGAGAAACTCTCTATATAAGAGAAAGAAGAAAAACAACTTTAAAACCAGACAACAAACTGAATAAGAAATTATATTACATAAACCTATGTCTATTATTGTTAACAGTGATATAAAAAGGAGAAATGAATAAATGAATATTTGATATCTCAGGGTGTTGGAAAAAAAATCAAAACTCAATTTTGTTTTCAAAGCTTCAACAAAATTACTGTTAAATTAAATCTATGGCCAGATGTTACATTTCAAAATTTTTAGCACACAAAGAGTCTTTGTTTTAAAGACACAAAATGAAATTGTATTAAGTCTAATTAGAATAGGTTTCAAATCCATTAAAACAAGAAAAAATAAAACAAAACTAGATGTCATTTCAAGACAGCAATGTTGTGACACCAGAGGGCACAGAACTAGAACTGGCAGATGCTATCAGTTCTTGTCCTTATCAAGTTCCTTCTTAAGGGATATTTTAAGGAATAGACTTAAGGGATAGACTGGGATTTGGAAAGGAGCCTTGAAGCAAGCAGCTAAGTATTTCTTAAAACTAGCTTTTGCAAATTTTGAAGGCAGTAAATCACTCAGATTGCACTAAAGTCCAGCTGAATTTGGTGACTTGCTTTCTTGAAACTTAAAGGCTCTGTCTTAAACATATTTCAAAAGGCACAGGACTAGATAAGCTGTTAAAAAAATCCTTCTTTCATTACATCTGTTAGATTATTTTGGTAAATCTGCATGCTACAAACTGTCTTTCTACTGTAATTTCACGAAAACTGAAAACCCTTTAAACTGAAACTCTTTTAAAATAAATCAAAGAAACCCACCAATGGCCCTCTACAAAACCTCAATATCCATGGGAAGGTGTGTATTTTATATGTCTGAAAGACTGTATGAACTGCACAGTAAACTTGTTCAGTACTGCCAATAATATACTAATCTCTCTTCTAGTAGCATTAATTTTCCTTAAACAGAAACTATTAAGCAGTCAAAAAAACCCCAGACAAACAAAAAAACAAACAAAAAAACCCAAAACAAAATCCCAAACAAACAAACAAAACCCCAAAAGAGCCACAAAAACCATTACCACAGTCCCTCAAAACCCAATAATTTCCCTAATTAGAGCAGGAGAATCTCATGTCAATTTTCAGATACAGCCAATAGAAGTATTTAATATACTTCATGAAACAAGGGTGGGTGGGGTGGGTGTTTTTATTATGTTATCTGAATTTTTGAGTCTCTATTTTCAACTAAATCAATTAATTCCCTACTGGGTTCTATAGGTCACAACAGATTCTAGGGATGCAATCTACATTTCAAAGACACTGTAAGCGTCCAGATCCACAAAAACTGTCCATAAATAAAATTTTAAAATTATCAGCACAAACACATATTATTGATTTAATTATTGATAAAATAATATGATAAATATTATTGATTTAATTAATGTTTATGTACTTATTTTAGTAAAAATTAAACTAATTACTATTATTTAGCAATGTGAACACAACAAGGGAGTTTCTAGATCTCTCTTCTATTCATTTACTATATATCTGAATATAGTGTTTTATATTTTTTTCTTTCTGTATTTAGTAAAAAATGAGGTTAAAGACATGGTTATTTTTAAGAAAAGTTTGCTTGGTAATACTGTAGCCAACAAAAGGACACTACTGCTTCTTATAAAGTTGTTTCCACAGTTTACTTCAACGAATTACCGATAAGGCAATTTATGTAGTGAGTGCTCTTTGATCTTTGAAGAGAGATGGCAGAATGGAAAGTTAACCTCATTTTAATGTTACCTAAATATTCTGACAGGAAATTCTAATGTTTCCAAACATCTGGAAATCTGCTTCATGGGATGGTGTTCTTCTTTTCTATAAGAAACCTTTCTCATATACTGTCTTTTACAGTTTTATGTGGCTTCTAAAGGAGCATTTGACATACGTAAAGTCTGTTCTCTTTACAGTAAAATGCTGCATTTAATTAAAAGCTCTCTTTTATAGTGGCTAAAGTGGAGTTTTTGTGAAGCTTAGCTCTCCTCAGAAAGTTTTAAGGGTAAATTTGCTTCTTGCTCCTTACATATCTTACTGTGTGTACTGTTCTGCAGAACACTGATTTTCTTGCTAAATTTTCATCACATAAGGTAGTTACCACTACTTTATTAAAGAAAGAAATTCAGAATTAGCTCCTCACAGGAGGCTACCTGACAGTTCATGATGTGAACCATGAAATTGTATCACAGGTGAAATATAATTTATCAACAGAGTTTGGAAGAACAAAGCATTTTCTTGAGAGAGATTTTTTTCTTTATTGCACAAACTAAGTTTTACAGGAAGAACCAATCTTATTTATGGGCAAAATTAAAATGTACCACCACTATCTACATTTTTTGTTCGTTCAACACTAATAATACTTGAAAATACTTAGAAAAAGAGATTTGCTAGATAATCTGTCTTCCTGCTTTATGTATTCTAACACACATAAAGCTTTCATTGCTAATCTTCAGTAACTTGATTAGGGCCTGGTACCCTCGCAGTGGTCACAGTTACGGAGAGCAGCTGCCTGGGAGTCTGGAAACCGACCTCTACAAAATCCACTGAGATGAAATCATCGACATGGTGACCACTCTATCTCAGCCTAGTATCTTCCTGCAGGACTACGGAGCCAGCCTTCCTCGGGCTGCCCTCACTCCATGGGAAACATGTACCAGCTATCCCCGGGTCTGCTAAAGTGACTGAATTTTTGGCTTTGCCTAGCAGCCCAACGCTGGCACGCCACAGCCAACTGCAATAAGCTGTCCCCACCTGTGCCTGCTGAGGTTGTTATTTAAATTGCAATGTTTTTCTGGAACGAGCAGCTTTGACTGGTGTATAATTTAGTTTCCCCAGAGAATCAGAGAAGTGACTGTTAATAACGAAAGGCTGGTTTTAATAGATTTAATAAAAACCAGAGAAATCTAAATCACATTTTCATTATTAGGGATCTTTGAAGAAATGAGGAAAAAAAACCTATGAAAATTGCATAGAAATTAAAAATTGCATATATTTGTATTGGAAATTTCTTCCACTAAAAGTAAAACCAAATAACATTTTTGTTTTCTATAATGGATAAATACCTGAAAATGTAATCATAGACATTCAATCAACTTTTCTCTAATTTTTATACGTAATGTCTGATCTAATGATCATCTTCATATTTGTAAATAAATACTTAACTGCTTTGTATGTTTTCACTTTTCATATTCTCAGATGTTTTGCACTGTAAAACAAGACTGACAGACTATGCAATGAAGATTGAGAATACAGGCAAGGCCAAAATAAACATGTTTCTCAGATGAGGCTGAGTGCTTTAAAAAAAATAAATACTTGTAGTCAAAATGTTTTATATTAATAAAAAGGGTCTCTCATAAAAATAAAGGTTAAAGTACCACGTTGGGTACTCTTTTTTCCTTTGGTTCCCAGATAGGAAATCTGAGATTCAGAGCGGCCATGAAATTTATTTTTAGAAGTTATCAAGACTGTCATGTATGTATTTGAGATTTCAGGATTTCTGAGCGTATGAGAGGGATCCTGCACTGATTCAGCACCGACCGTAAACAGCCAGTGGGTGACAGAGTCAGATATTCCCAGTCCAGCAAATGTTCCAACACATTTCAGGATCCTGAAAGGCAGTCCCCATTCTGACTGGAACTGGAGGAAGTGCCTCTAATGGGAACTAACAGTCAAATGTTTATATTTGGATTAAGATGTCGTTTGCCACTGTAACTTGTACACAGAGGAATGGATTCATATTTCATGACTGACAACCTTTACAAATCCCTGATAGTTTGAAGGGCAGCATCTTGGCATATACTGTAGTTTGATAAATGGCAGAAAGAAACCAAATTCTTCTCTGGATAATTTCAACAAGCAAAGACGATATACAAGAAAAATAATTAAGAGCGATAAAATTTTCCTAGGTGTGTTTCTAGCCATTTTAAAAAAGTACAGTAATAGCTGAGAGGAAAATATCTGCATCACACCAACAGTTATTGCTCAGTGGAAAGGACATCAAGGACACTTGCAAGTAAGAGAATTGGATCAATATTAACGCGATTTTCATTTCATGCTTCCCCAACTCCAGTAAGCTGACAATATACTCTGATTATGTGAACTGCCTCTGAGTAACATAGAAAAGGTTATTAGAGCAAGAGGTGGAAATGGAATGCACTTTTTATATTGACAGGTCTGCTAATAGAGTGTACTGATTTTCAAAGCCATGCAATGTGTTTTCACAATTTGGTTTTGACAGCAAAAAGGAATTTCATTTATTCTTAATTCAAGGCATTCACATGTAAGCAAACGTTCCTTAAGACAGGCCACTGAAGAGGGTAACCAAACTATTCCAATAGAAATATTTAATTAATAAGGCAAGAAACAAAAGGTGATTGAATTTCAATATGTATGACACGATAATGAAACAATGAAATACATTCCCTAAATGAGGCATTCTATGCTTTTGACATAGCATCTGATAAAATCTTTTTAAGATGACATAAAAGTGAAAAATGTGCCTATGTCTCATCTTAATCATGAGGCCTGGATTATGTCTGGAAAGTTTTAGATTAGTTCCTAAGTGCACATTCCCTAGGAAAAAACATGTTCTGACTATCTGCTTGCAGACCCAAAAGCCAAGATCAATGTTGTCAGACTTCGAAACTGGCCCAATCCATACTAAGGAAATGCATCCACATATGCTGCCCTTAATTTTGTTTCCTGTTCACAAAAAAAAAAAAAAAGGAAAAAAAAAAGAAAAATCTGATTGAAAAGGCTAACAGTGATAAAGCCTTGGAAAGAAATGAAATGCTCTTTGGAAATACAAACACTTGATAATGCAGAGACACGGAAGAAATGGCATGGCATTTCATGTAATTCCATGAAAAGAAAGTGGTAACCCTTCTATGACAGGGGTTTGGAACTACATTATCTTTAAGATCCCTTTCTACTCCAATCACTCTATTATTCTATGAAATGTGATTTTACAACCCAAACCAGGGTATTCTATCCCAACATTTCTAACTCTTACCTAATATTTAAAAGTTAGAGTCTCCAAACTGGTCAAAAGCTAATTTTTTTTTTTTTAAAAAATGCATACTACACATCTGCAAGATTTTAATTCCCCCTTTCTGTGGCTAGGAGTGATTATGTCTTTGCTAGAAGGCAATTTCGCCCCTCATCACTTAAGCTTTTGCTCTCAGATCCAAAAAAGATTGGTTCTTTGGAAACAGCCACTGTACAGAGATGTAATAGGACAGCTAAAAAAAATTTATTCTCTAACGTAGGTAATAAATGTGTAAGGAAGTAAGTTTAAAATTTTTTAGAGTAGCTATCATAATTCCAGCAGTTATGCAACCATTTCAATTTCTATCAAGACTACTTATTTACAGAAGAAAGCTTCAACAGCTCATGATCAGTGCTTTGAGAGACCCATTTGCCAACATATCTGAAATTACTTTATCTTTCTGGAATGGTAATCTTTTCAAGTGAAACTCTTCTCTTCTGAGGCATACATAAAACAATCTTATGCAGTCTTTACACAGACAAAAATTCCCTAAACATGACATAATGTCACATAACATAATGTTTCTTTAAAGGACTGTCAATGTTATATACAAATAATAAATCTGTCAATATAAAAATGTCATTAGAACATCTAGATTTACTTTCTAGATTCCCACTGCTTCAGTGTGCTGCACTATGGTTTTTATCTGTCCAAATGCAATTTTTTCCTTATGTAGACTCCCTCTTCTTCAGAACTGGTTTACATACTTTCACTCAGCAGCTAATGCAACTGGTGGGAAGAATTGCTTCTATTTCAGCATAGATCAATGCCTACAGCAACACCAGACAAAGGGCAGCACCCACAGGATATGCACATTTGTGAGGCTTCATTGTGGCTCTAACACTGGGATATTTGTGTTTAAATCTTAGAGCTGCTAAGGGACTACACTCTAGCAGCAGCAGACAGACCTTCTGTTTGGGCCAGGCCGCTGTAAATACATAAGCTCCTTCAAGCTAGTAATTATATAGCAATTGCAGTTATCTATCCAAGTTATCTATCCAGATAGCAATTATTTATCAAATTAAAATCAAAGCTTTGATATTTTCTTGATTTGGAACAGAATTTTACTCAACAGAATTTTACTCCATACTTTTTGTGTTTGTTTGTTGTCGTTTTTTATTAAGATTATTTTTTTAACTATTACTTCTTTTTTAATTTTTTTAAAAACAAAAATAGCTGAAGTTATAGAACCTCTTTGTTTCATGCAGACCAGGGGATGAAGAGTGAAAGAGAAGTGGCACACAAGATATGAGAGATACAGCAGATTCTGAGGGTCTATCATTAAAACAGCTCAATGAGATAACTGAAATGGGTGAACAGTAATCACTGTCCCAGGTAGAAGGCCTGAGTAAGTATAAAGAAGAGCTAACCCACAGAAATCTTAGCAGCAGTCAGCAGTAAAGAAAAAAGGAGAGCAGTACTTTATTTCACTTTCTATTAAGCTGCCATGTGGGGACTGGGATATCTTTCATTCTGCTTCACAAATATTACAAGAGAGCACAAACCTTGCTGGGATACTTATAAAATTTCTATGCTTATGATAAATTTGCAAGCACTAGCAACATTATATTCCACTTAGATGAGAGCTGAGATGCTATTTAGACAATGTGATCAGCTTTTTAAGGGCACAGGATTGAATGATTTGTGCTATTCGGCAAAAGCCGAATACCAATAAAAGACTTTTTGAGTATTATGCATAGTTCTTTCAGCTGTGAAAGTATATCTGTTGTAGATGGTGTTCAGGGTGTTATGCAAACACACCAGGAGAGGTACTCTATGGGCACATCTACAGGCATAAGGATAAGAAAAATGTGATTTCATTATGTAATGCACATGATATGAAAAAGAAATTTAAACAACTGGAAATATGCATAATATGCTGGCTGACAGAGTTCTTAACAAGGGATTTTCCTTATCATGCTGGTTAGTACTGTATTTAAGAACTTTTCCATAAAATGTATTTGGTTTTCTTTCACAAAGTACATCCTCATCCCTGCCTGTAACGTGTACCACATGGAAACTCACAAAAAAATCCAGTTTATTTCATTACACTGGTACTTTTTGTGTGTATTTCTTTTTGTGTGTATTGTATACAAGCATACACACTTTTTGTGCGTATTATATAAAATAATCAAACACACAAAGTAAGTGGTATTGAAGAATACACTCTACTACTTCTGTCTAAGGATATGGAATAGACATTACATATATACCTAAATCCTCATTTCTTGTGTACAAATCTTACTCTATACATAAAATGTCTACAAGAATTTTCATGTAATATAATAGAAATAGATTTTATGTGATAAATGTTAAGTAGTGCAATGTAAAAAGATGATAAAATAGTTAGGCAGCTTAAAATATATACTGTCTCTGAAAATAAATTCCTTTATTTTCAGAATATAAACATACCAGTTTCCTTTTCTTTGGGAAAGACAAGGAATCACCTATACTGAACAGATTCCTACACTCTTCTGTTGATTCAACCCTTGCAAGTAGCCCAGAGGCTCACAAAAACCTGAGCCCATTGCCTACAAGCATGTCACATCTCTCACTGACCATCAGAAAGGTTGGGACAATAAAGTCTTTTTAGATCTACAGTCTTTACAGATCTAGAGATCCAATTATCCTTATGCAAAAGTTGTAGCACTGCTGAAACAATGCAGAAAACACAAATGATTTACATTCCCACTTACAAAGTGGAGAATGGAATCCTGCAGTGAACACATTAAGAGTGGAGGAAATTTAGAAAAGGAGTATTTTGTGCTTTTAATTATTGTCAAAGGAGATTTTTGAAGTGCTATTACTCCTCAATTCAGAGTTTTAAAGCATAGAAAATAGGAAATTAGAAAAGCACATGTTAAAACCTGCATCCCCAAACCTACATTCACCCAGCTTTGAAGGCCTCTGAAGGACTATTATTAGACTTTCACTGACAGAATGTTCTTCTGAAATGTTTCTGTGAGATTCACTGAATATTCATGGGTCAAGAACTTTCTTTGTCAAATAGATATAGAAATGAATAAATAGAACAAATACAATGTTCACACAAGTTTGAAAACATTTCTCATCATAGCAATTTACTAGGTTTGGTAAATAATTTACTTTCATTTGGCAGAACAGAGAGATATTGTGTATTCTTTGTACATTAAAATTTAACTGTGGAAGGGAGAAAACTGGAGCTAGAATTCTAAGAATGACAATGGTTGCGATTTTTAGAACTTAGGAATGGTTTTGCAGACCAATTTCATGACTTCAAGAACATTCTGGGGTCATATACTTTCAGATGAAGAAATATAACATAATTACCTAGTTATGTTAACTGCTGGTAAAAAGCCAGCAAGTTCTGCAGTAAAATCTATTAGCTCAGACCTCAAACAGCAGCTAAAACCCAGGTCATGCCAGATAACCTAAAAATCTCAGAGGAAAGGCATTTGAAACCCAGCACAGAGGTTTAGAGGGAAAAGCTTTCATTCCCTATTTAGGTCTTTGAAAAACTTGAATTAAGGTCAAGAGACAGCTTCTAACATTCAGAAGTTGAGCAAATAATTATAAAAAAATGACTGTTTAATGAATCTGTACTTAAAACTTATTATAAAGCTGCCATAATAATTCCTGTGCTAGAAATAACATACGACAGGCAGAAGATATTTAGAGACTGCAAAGTACTGATAGGATGCAATTGCAACTCATTTCCATGACCTAGTCAGAGAGCAGAAGCTCAGGAACTGAGTGCTCAGTACAATTCAACACAGCAGTGTTCAGTACTCTACCTAAGCAAATTCCATTACCATTTACATACTGAAGGTGCCTTTCATTACATTACAGTGGGTTTTAAGAAAAAGGATCACCATAATGGTATTTATGCCATATATTTATGGCATATGTTTAATGAGAACATATTTATGACTGGGGGGAGTGAGATGGGAAATGTTATAAATAAGACCAAGTTAAATCTAGTATTTTAGATTTAATTATTCTCATTATTAAGATTTTGCTTTGCAGATCCTTCAATTAGTATCCAATGTGAGCTTTTTCCTAGACTTTCTTTAGACAAAAATGTATCTTGTAATGACTATATAAAATATTAAGAGAACAAAACTACCATGTAATATTTTCCCTAAAATCCTGTGAGGATGATATATTTGGAAGTTTATTTGGTGAAGCAGTGGATGGCACTGTTGGGCTACAATTATAAGGCTATAGATGAAAATCTTAAATTGCTGTGCTTAAAAACAAGATTTTTGTGACTCCTTCAGGCACACAGTTTAGCTATAAACTCATTCAGAGTACACCGGAGATTTTACAATCAATGTGGAAGTTAGTTCATGTACTGAAAGGAAGTTTTGTAACAGGAGAAGTATTATTTTAGGTGCTTCTACTGAAGCAGAAATTTTACATGCTTGGTTCACATGGCAGCATGATCTTGTTTAGGCTAAAGAGTAGAGGACTTGGCACATGGAAGAATTGTTATGGATTAATTTAATGACTGTATGCATATTCTTAAAATGCTTACCACTGAACTTCAAGTATGTGTGTTTTACTGCCCACAAAATCGATTCTGTTTCTTAAAACTGCTCAATTTTTGTCAACTGACAATTAATGGTCATCTTGTCTTTCCTTACAGACTAAAATTGTGTACATGAATGGGGTGAGGAAACAAGGTTTCTTTCAGTTGCTCTTATATATTCTTATTTGAGGCATTACTTAAATGAATATCAGTTTGGGAAGTTATCTTAGATAAGGGTCACCCTGTATTTCCCCAGAACAACGTATTTTATGAAATTCTAGGGCGTGTGTGACCAATTTTTAGGATAGTGTATTAGCTGAGGGGGGAAAAAAGAAGACAATTAAAAATACTGTGTTGGCTTATACAGTCACAACAAACTCAATTTCAGTCATAATTAATATTATACTGACCATGAGCAAAGCGATATTAGAAACATTTTATACCTGTTCACATCTTCATTAATGATGAGGCAGAGAGTTCCCTCAGCAAGTCTGCACATGACAAGAAACTGTGAGGAGTGACTGGTATGCTAGAGGGGCCTCAGGAGGCTGGTGAAGCGGGATGGCAGGAACCTCATCAAGTTCAACAAGAAGTGCTAACTCCTGCATCAGGGGGGAACAAGCCCAGGCTCCGGTACCTGCTGGGAGTCACACAGCTGGAAAGCAGCTGTGCAAAAATGGAGCTGGGGGTACTGAGGGACACCAGGTTGAACAAGAGCTGGCAATGTGCCCTGGCAGCAGTGGGAAGTGTTATCCTAGGCTGCAATAGGCAAAATATTGCCAGTAGGTGGGGGAAGGTAATCCTTCTTCTCTGCTTAGCCTTGGTGATGTCACACCTGAATTTCTGCATCTAGTTCTGGTCTCCTCAATACAAGAGAGACAAAGATACTCTTTTATATTTACTTTTACTACTGAATTGATCCAAATATTCTGTAGATATTTGTTTTTCTTGAGGAGGGAAGACTCAAGGGAGCCACATAGTCGTGTATAAATACTTTTTGGTTTTCAATATTTCCGA
Source organism: Pseudopodoces humilis (assembly GCF_049639895.1). Classification (NCBI taxonomy): domain Eukaryota; kingdom Metazoa; phylum Chordata; class Aves; order Passeriformes; family Paridae; genus Pseudopodoces; species Pseudopodoces humilis. The sequence goes on from NC_142201.1 coordinate 65,803,617, forward strand.
GGCTGGGGACCACAACTTCTCAGGACAACCTGTCCATTGTTTGAGCACCATGACAGTAAAAAAATAGTTTGTTCCAGTTGCCTTTTATTCTGTTACTGGCAGCCAACAGATGTCTAGACCAGTTTATAAGTAAAAGAAAATGTTAAAAAACTCAACAAAAGGATCTATAAAACTCAACCCTGACTACAAAGCTATTCATACAGATACACTATAAGAAAGCAATATTTCATAGACAAAACTGAAAGCATAATTTGATCTTTAATCTCTTACATGGTACATATGTAATTCTCTCATTATTGATACACCTAAGAAACTAATTGGGTTTTATGCATTCATTTGGCCAGCTAGCAAAACTCTGATAAGTAGTAATTCACTATCAGTTGACTTCAACGTGCTTTCAGTTTTGAACCAGTTACTGAAAAAACACAGGTTTTATTATGGTTGGTTCTGAAACTCGTGTTGTTGAAACTGCTCTGGAAATACACAAGACTTTCAATATGCACAAAAAAAATTAAAAGATAAAGTATAATGAAATCTGAGAACCTTATGAAGCTGAGAAAAAGTAAATTAACTCTTTTAGATATATATGATTTATGCAGTAACTTTGACAGACAGTCTTGAATTTGCTGCAAAAATGGTAGTATTTTCACCAACAAAAGACACCTTTACATTTTGAGCAATGCCATTAGTATCAACAATCTAATATATTGAAGTGTAGAACTTGAAATGAAGGATGGAAATGAAGGCTAGCTTTTAGGTGCGCATTCAGACTTCCTAGAAGGCACTTCATTTTACAACAAAGCTTCTAAACAGAGATGATGAAATTGAGCATCTTGAGTTCATGGGACATTCTGGTTTCTTCATATGTCTTATTACTTGAGAATGTCAGGTAAGTTTCTAAAACACTGTCTTAGCTTTCTGGAACAACATTTGGAGCATAGCTTCTTGCCAGTTTCTCCAGACACTCCTCCCTCTACCTCGTTCTAATGCTGCCTGCAGAAGGCTGGGAGCCCAGCAGCCCATGAGATGGAACTCAGGAGCTGTGGAAACAAACTGCTTTGGACTGCTCAGCACTGTGGGGTTACTCTAGAGCTAAGAGTTTCTGAAATTTCCTCTTGGGGTATTTCTCTAACCTTGAGGACCCTGAAAGAATTGAATTTTCCCATCTCTGGGACACCCAGATGCCCCATTCTGCAGACAATCCCTTGTTTGAGTTCCCATGGACTTCAGTCCCTCATTTTCATAGCAGGAACGTACACAGCCTTTCTTCTAAGGTACCTTTTGCTTGCTAATAATCCTTCCTGCCATTCTTTGAAGGTCCATCAAAATTCATCTGCTGTCATGTAAATAGATTTCAGATTTCAAAATTCCAGATTTCCAAAACCTGATGCTTTTTAATTGTGTTTTTGTGATAAGAATGTATTTCTAGTGATGAGCAAACATAGTATTGGGTGAAACTTAGAGCACTAGTGACAAATCTCAGAAGGAGCTACACTCTGCTTCAGCTACAACTGCCCTTGAAATAAGGTTGTTAATTAGATATCCAAACAAATATGCAAGTTCAAAAGCTGTATTACACAGATCTGTGGTTTTGTTTCAAAACCTGAACGTATTACAATGAGAAGGCCTTTTTTCTGTTTTGTTTTGTTTTTCATTCTAAGCATTTAGTATCTATCATGCTAATCAGCTTAACAGGCTAAATAATCTTGAGAACATACCCTAGATATATTTGACCAGCTTATACATGTATGCTTAGGCTCTGAGTTCATGCTCATTTACTTCAGTGTATACTAGAAAATGTAGCCTTTCTTGTACTCCCTCTATGTACAAATTATTTGTGGACCACTACCTTTAAAGGCTGAAGACCCAAATCTTAATAAGGGAACTGTTCTACTCTTATGCTGACCTTTGTGGACCAGTATTCTGTCTCATTGGCAGGGTGGTACAGTAGTGTCTCCTCTATGCTAATCTCCAATGACTGTAAACTGTTAAGGTGATTAACTAGAAGAGACAGTTCCTTCACCACATGTACAGAATCCCTGTGAATTGGGTCATATCTGCATATTTCACATCGTAGTAAAATCGTAGTAAAATTTGGGGAAGAAAAGTAGGGTATATAATAATTTTTCTTTTTTCTTTCTTTTCAGTTACAATTTCTTTATTTACATTGAAATTCCATATAAACTTAGAATAAGAATTGTTTAAGTTATTGACATTATAAAATTAAAACTCTACTAAAAGTTCCAGGTAATTAAAATTCCATTATAGCTTGCACTTTGATACTGCAGGAAGTAGCATCCTTTCAGCTACACAAAAGAGAGAAATTAATCTAAATTTTGATTCAGATAAGAATTTCACTAAAACACAAGGGCACAGCAGACACAACGCTGAACTAATTATGCTTGCATTTTAAATCTGGGTATGAAAGTAATTTTAACAGATGACAAACAAATCAAATGCCTAATATTAAAATCTCAGTAATGGAGGAGACTAATCCAAAAGGAAAAATTCTCTGGTCAATCTCCTGTAAATGCTGCTATGACTGAGATGTGAACAGTCTCAAGGGACAGCTAAGTATATAATTATAGTAATATGCTATAATTTTTCACACAGTTTTATATAGGCATAGAAATATGTTACAATTTCTTATTGCAATGCTTTTTACTTGTCAGGTATTTTGAACATATATTCATATGTATACATATGCACACACTCATACATATATGTTTGCATATGATATTTTATGAAAAAATGGAAATCCAAACATGCATAGAAGAGTTAATTAACAGACTGTAGTTAAATAGAAACTTCATTGTGGCAGAATTTTTTTGAGAAAATATTATTTCCCAGTAGAACAACATTGAATATTTCCTACAGGAAGAAGTCACTATCACCTAAAATTAACACTTTTCTTTTTAGGCCTTCAAGGTAGAATTTAACATTTGTTTTACTGCTCTAAAACAAACATATAGATCATAGACATAGTTTACATTTCCAAGACTGCTTCCTTAATGACTGCAAATATAATATAATTACAGTATCCATACATCCAACATTAAATATGATTTAATACTAGACCTGTAAAGCACTTTTTTATCTATCAAGGTCATACCTTGATGGCTGCCCAAGTTCACATAAATCAGGTGTTAAGCAGGCACATCTCCAAGGAATCTGATAATTCTCTCATCTGCAATCCTCAGCATATCTTATTATTTACTGCCAAAGAAATGACTGATTAATTTTGTCATCTTTGCTCTGCGAATTTTCCAAGGCTGGAACTGGCTGCCCTCTTCTGCAATGCCTGATCAGACCTATTTAAGTTGATGCCTTTGATCGCAGACACTGAGGAGCTTGCTGACTTAGGCTTTGACTAAACATTCCTCCATTGCAGTATTTATGCACAGAATCCTAAATGATAACGGACAGTCAGTGTAGATAACTAAAACTTGTAAGATGTTTCCACTATTTTACTGATGCTCAAAGCAGCTTTACTTGTACTAGAGTTATCAGTCAAGATGAAAAATTGAAACAAAAGCCCAACAAATTTTGCTTTGATGAATACTTTATTTCCCACAAATGAAGTATCTGAGGTCAGGAAATAAAATCTGGTATTGGAAAACTATGCATTTGATGTATAAAAAAACTGATTTTGTTTTCAATGCTTTAAATTCTTTCTGTAGTGTAATGTCATGTTCAGTTTTGGACGCTAGGGGCATTTTATCATCAAACTGTTCCAAACAAAATTATCAAAACAAAGCAAATAAAAAAAAACAACTACAATGAAAGTTAAGGCCTATGGAAAAAAAAAAATAAAATCTGCCTCTAGTTCTTTATTAATCACATTCCAACACCAGAGGCTAGAAGTACATCAAACTGCACCAAATCCTTTTCACATGACAACCTCATAAATTATTCAACTCATTAGGAACACCAAGAGGCATAAAAATAACATCAGTGTTAAGGATGTTTTCTTACAGAGAGAGGTCAGCTAGAAGTTTCAGTATTAAAATCCAAAGGCTTAATCCTCTGAAAAGTAAATACATCTAGATAGAAATCATGAATACTTAAATGCATACTAGTTTAAAATTTCATGTTGATTTTAATACGTATATGAAAAGCTAAATTCTGAAAAATTCAGTCTACAGTTAATTTTTATGTAACCACTAAGTTTGATGAGCACCATCTGTGTACAAATCTGAGTTCTAATTTTCCTGTATGGTGAATGCACTAACAGGTGTTATATACATACAAAGTCCACGGTTTTAGTGATTATTTGCCTTTCAAAAGCAACACAACAATTAGCACAGTTTTGTACCCGACTCTCATAAAATCTCTATCGTGATGTTTTGGAAGATCATGGAGAAAATAACCCTTTGTCAAATATGAAATACCATATACAAATGGGGGAAATGTCCTCTTTAACCCAGCTTAAGGAAAGTTTATGACTTGAAGTCCTGCACATGATAGCCTTCACCTTTAAGTAAAGATTAAGTTACACTTGGTAGTATAACTGCACACACAGAGATTAATTCATACGTCTAACCTTGTTTGGATCCCAGCTATTTGCCTCAACAACCACAAAGTTGGTGAAAAGTGTAGGTCATACAGAGTTAGCTTTATATCTGTCATATTCAGAACTTTTGGCACCCTTAGCCTTTGGCTAAACATCAGATGAAAGGTTCAACTTGCTTTGTGAATGATTACTTAAATTTTTTACTCCTAAATGCTAAAGAATCATAGTATTTTCTTTTCAGCACAAAAACAAAAAAAAACCAAAAACAAACCAAGAACAAAATACCCAAAAAACCAAAACAAAACCAGAAAACTATAATAATATTCTTTAAAAAACTTCTGTCATTGCTATGCTAGAGAGGTATCCCAGCTTAGACCAGAGAAATGAATTTGCTTTAGATTTTTGAGTATTCAGATTCAGTCTGCTGTACAGAAGCCACAAACATATGAAACTTTAACACTTTAACATGTTGTAGAGGAATCTGTAAGCATGACCTCATTCCTCTTTTATACTCCAGCTACATCTCCATGAAAACCAAATATTATCTAATTCTTCAGTTTCTAAAACTGAAGCTTCTCTCTATTCAGTTCACTACTGAAATCACAAGTAAACCTTAAAAATTACTATTGTTAACAAGTTTTAATGCAGTTCATGATTTACAAAAAAAAAAAAAATACTTTTGGCTGAACTTTGCAAGCTAGAATAAAAGTTCTGATATGTTTTAATTCCTCATTCACAAAATGTCTCCCATGGAACTATTATGACACATTTGTTGGATGAGCTATTTAATTCAGTCACTCCAGAGAGACAAGTTTAGTTGCTTTACCAGTGTCTCAAAATTAGCGTCTGGGAATGCTAGAGAAGTACAATGTGAATCCCTTGGGGATCAAGGAATTTAACAGCTCACAAGCTCAAGTCTTCTGGTTCATTAAAGTGTAAGAATTGAAAGAATTCATTTTCTAAGAATATGTTGTCCTAGGAATTCTCAGCACTGTCCTTGAGAAAGAAGGAACATGATTCTCAGGCATTCATGGACATCAAGAAAGCATCATGAGCTGTATTTTTAAGCTGAGTTAATACTGACCATATTCCACAGCAGCTTTTAGGAGAGCATCAGCATGAGTAGACCCAAAAGCATTGCGAACAAATCTCCTCCGTCGGCGCAAATCATCTTCCCAGTAATCCAAGCGCCAGAAGTCATGCAGTTGGCTGGAAAATAAAGAACACACACATCAGCACCTACCACAGCTTGAACTGTATTTACATACATTATAGTATAATTTCACTGCTGCTTTCCCATTTGTGGAATACAATCTTGTAAAAACATGTTTTACTAAAACTTACAATATTCTAGCATTTCTTTACATGCATTTATGTATTATAAACCCCAGCACTGCCTGCCTCAAAATGTTCTGCCCGCTGCTAAAAACATTAATCACGCTGAACCCATTAACAAATGCAGCATCGAATTACAAGTATTAATGGCACAGCTTGCTTTCTTTTACAGTGTTTTTAACAAGGCTTGTAAATCATAGAATGGACCTCAGTGCAAATAGTTTGCAATTTAATGACTATGGTCCCTTAGCAGACTGAACTTAAAAGTATAAAATATTGCCCACTTGAATTTTGTGGAACTATGATTAAACTAATGTGCTGAAATATTCATTGAAATAATTCCCCACTGCCCCTAGCAACCTGAGAAAATTGCAATTTTATTCATTATTAATAACACTGAATTAGAGCAGCAAAAAAGTTCCACCATGTGGTAATTGTCTTGGTAAATTATTATTCCAGCACTAACAGAGTACTAGGATGATTTTATAGCTCCCAGCTAATACAAGCCATTAACAACCATGGCCTTCTTAGTGTTACATTGCCTTTTTACATTCAAAAGAATATTAAACTCCGGTAGAATTATATAAGCCATTGTTAATCTATATTAAAGCCAAAATGTACACATATATAACCATCTAGTATTCAACTTTTGTTCTAAAGAACTGACCAGCTCTACTTCCAGACAACTTGACCTTTTCAACACAAACCTCCCATATGTTTTTTTTTAAGTTATTTGGGCACAGCTGCATTCTAAGCCCACATTTTAAAAGCTTTTTGGATCACTAGGAAGAATGCAAAATGTTTGTGGATTCATCCTTATCATCAAACTCATAATTGAACACACTATACACTTAAAATCATTCTGCAGGACAAGACCTTGTAGACCCTAACTAGGGAGCCACTGCTTTAAACCAGTCATTTTCAATCTATCTGTAATGCCCTGGATGTGTGTGATCAAAAGACAAAAAAAAAAAGACAAGAGAGTTTACAACTCATGAGTATGGTCTATGTCTTTGCTGGATTTTTCTAGTTGTTATTTCAGCCACTGTTTTCTATATTTCCTTCATTTTGACAAGCTATGTTCTGGTAGACATTTCCAGAGGAAAAGTAGAAATATTCTAATGTAGGACAGATGTTTTCATTCTTCACAGTGAAAATTTCTTTACATTTCTTTACACAGACAAAAACATTTTTCAGTGCTTTCATTACTTATTGTCCAACTTTACTAACTGCTGTCATGAGACCTGGATCAGTTCTGGAGGGCAGGGCACCACAGAGAGTGGATCTAGCATCCTACCTTCTAGCCACTAACACATTTTAGAAGCAGCACACAGTAATTTTTAGTCAATGGTGTTGTTTTTTGCAATCTGAATGGAATTTTCACTGTATGTTTCTTGAGTTCTCTGTGAAGGTCCAACATTTATTTCTGCCTTGCAGAACAGGCATTTTTACTAATTTACAAGCAGTGCAGAGGCAACTTCAGTGGTTTTTTGAAAGGCAAGAAATGTACCCACTTTAATTCCATTTCAGAGTAAGTCATGATAAGACAGAAGTAAAAATATTAATGAAACTCTTAAAAAAAAGGAGATCTCTGAAATGATGTGTACTGGCAGCAATTAAAAAAAACTCTTATGTTGATAAGAATGATCTATGTAAGAATGAAAAACGTAATGAAATTAAAAAATATTCGAAGACCAAAAAACTACATTTTTAATTTGTTCTGTGTTTAATCTGGCAATTCATTACTTTGATTAATCAGTCTGAAGATTACTGTATATTCTCAATTTAAAGTAAACCAGATTTTAAAGCCACTATTTTAATGACGTGTTAAGTAAGAAAGTGATGAAATTGTCATAGGATTAAGTCTATTTTGCAGATCCAAAAAACATTACAAACTCACCAGGGACTGAAGCTTGAAATACTTAATAATGATGCAGAATTAAAATTTTTGAGAAAAAAGAAGAATAATTTCGAATCACAAATTATATGACTTTTAAAAATACAATTGAAGTTTCTTACAGCTTTCTACAGAAGTCTATCCCACACTTGCTTCCACGTACTGGAAGTTTGTATCTCAACCCTAAAGAAAAGGTTTCTGGACTTTAACTAGTGATCAAAGATTTATTTTTGACTCTTTGAGCAACATCATTAACAAAAAGACAAGATACTTTTCCTACTCTGTTGTTAGAAAGAAACCAGACACTTCAAAAGATGATGGATCTCTACTTACAGGAAGTTCTGAATGAGTTGCATCACTTGAGTAACAGGCAGAAAAAATGGTGTGATTTTCCTTAGATGTTCTATTATTACATCTCTAGGTTAGATTAAAAATACTAGTAAAGAGCAGACTGTGGCAGCAGTTCTAGCCTAAAATTAAGAATTTAACCTGCTTTAGAAGTCCAGCGTTATGGACTGAATCAGTGTTAAATTGTCTAGCCCATAGATTACAGTACTTTAGAAATACTTATATTCTAATCATGTGGCTATTACTCAGGCTTTAAGATTTTTGAGGACTTTAGGTAGCTGTTAGGTAGTTCTAAATGATGGTTGTAAATTAAACAGAAGTATATTTTCTAATTCTGTACTAGGCACAAGTCAGTCCTAGAAGAGAGCATGTCTACAAATCGCCCATAACTCTTGCTGCTACAATGCATTTTTCCCCAAAGTGACTTGACTAAATCAAGTAATTTTAGTAATTTATTTCTGTGACAAGTACAATATTTCAATAAGCTTTACTTTTCCTTATAATTCATACTATTAATAATCCTTATTTCCACAGCCAACTAGATTACATGTAATTTCTCATTCCTCCATTTCTTATACCAGTCAACTGACATTTTGAATCAGGCTTGTTTGAATGAGGAAGTGCATATTAAGCACAATGTAATGAATTTTTTTAAGAACTAAAAGTTTATAGCATCATTTATGAGCTACTTCTAAAGACTTTTAAAAAACCAGAAATATATCTATATCCCTTTAACTGAACAGCTATTTAAAATGTACCCTAAAACACACGACTCAAAGAACTCCGCATGATGAGTTTAACTGTCAAAGATGATTTCCTTTCAAACTACAGTATAATCCAATATAATAAAACCTTTCTTATCATAATGAGAAGTGGCATGAAAATAGTAATACTACAAGGCTACTAACAATGAAAAAATTTATTTGGAATGGTATGGTGTTGTAACTTAATCCGAAATTTCAGATGTGCAGTATTTCATATAGTTAATACAGACAAAGAAAATACATGTTTTAATGGAACAAGCCCTATTGTACTACATACTGCAGGATTACAAATTTTGTTTCACTGTCATCACTGGTACCCACTTGGCAGCTTGAGGTGTATGCTGTACTTCAAATACATTTTTCTTGGCCAGCATGGGAGGGAAAGGCAAACTGGTGTTATGCTGTCTTGGGTGGCCAAGATGGACTTTGATAAATTTGGAGCAAACTACTTTGAAGTCTCTCAAATGCAGGGTGCTCTAAAACTCAGATCTGCCCAGAATTCTGCATAATATTCTGCCATACCACACACACCTTCCACGTATATGGGGACAGAGATTATTGAGACAGACTAAAGTGTTTCAGGTAGCTCAATTATCCTCTCAGAGGAGAAACTGTCGAGTGCTATGCTATTCCTCAGCAAAACAATTAAGAGGAATATCAAGTCAGCCTGCAGAGCAAAGCTCTCCCTGCCTTTTCACATCTCCATGGCTTGAACATTTAAAAGACAACTTTTGAAAAGATTTTCTGTTAACTCCTATGGCCATAGCTGCAATGAAGAGCATGGGAAGGGTTTCTTCTTGGACTTATGAATACAAGCTGTCCTAAACTGTAAGTCTCCGTCCATCCTGTGTGCATTCAGCATCTGTGACAACAGCTGCATGGCTGTGAAACCCAGTCCCTGTTCGTGAACAAGGTGCAGTTTGCTCACCTACAGCAACTAGTGGCAAAAACAAACAGTGGAGAGTAGCAGCACACACATCCACAAAAGATCCTCAGACTGCAGCCCAAAGGATGGGCTGCCAGATGGAAGAGATTAAGTTTGAATATATTAATGCACAGGCCTGCAGACATGGGGGAAGGGGGAAAAGTTGTTTTGAAAAAGAGGTGGGTCACAACTGGAAGGATCTCAGAGAATCCAGTCTTTGTAATACTAGAAATACAAAAAATACTAGAAAAGGCAGGAAATTGATGATCTATAATTTCAAGAATTAGTCCTGGTTGCTTTTATGTGACATATTTTAAAAAAGAAAAATTATTCTTTTCACGGTGTGGAATTAGGACTGTTTTGAGAAATGAGGAGAAAAAAGGTATATTTGGAAAGCATAAAGTATTCCCCTTATGTAATAAATAGAACAGAAAGTGAATGACATTAAAAAAAGTAAGTAAAGGGAAATTTGAAATACAAAAAATACGTAAGTACTTTTGCAATATTTTGTAATGTTTAAAGCCAGAATATAAACCTATTTGCTAGAAGATCCATGCAGCAGAAGTCTTCTGTAACAAAAAAGGAGCAAAGAAGGTTCAGAAGTGGTGTTGCAAATAGATACAGTAACTGGAAATAATATTAAAACATGGAAATATTAACACAGGGAATAAAGATGTAGTGAATCTGAGAAACACCTAATGTCATGAAAATAGGAAAAGATGGTAAAAAGGGGGAAGGCTTTCCACTTGGACTTTGAAATAAGGATGAAATAGAGCACAGAGAAACTCAAAGTAACAGCAAACAGTACTACTGATCATCAGAATAGGAGCAGAGGAGTCACCTTTGAAAAGCTGAAAGAGAACTGCTAACAGTTTCTCTACTATGATCATGTTACTAATGGTCTTGCATTAATAATGAAGGACAAAACTGAGACAACGGAGAATTTGCTACAAATGAAAGAGAGGAAAAACTATCAGAAGATGACTAATGATTAAAGATCCACCCAATTTATGGAGAAGAACTTTCTAAGAACTGTTTAAAAGGGCAACACCCTTTTCAGAAAGGAGGGTTTGATTTATGCAGCTTTTACTTTCTTAAGGCACTGGAAAAAGGAGTATTTAATACACACACTTAATGAAAATTTCCGGCTCCTGAAACTTCTGTATCTTAATTTTGGTGAAAAATCTGAAGACACATCAAAAGCTGAAAACAGAAATCTCTCAATTTGAATTAATCTTCAGATAGATGAGATGTTAGAAAGGAGAGTAATGTCAATAGATGTGAAAGGGAGGCTGTGACAATGGAGATGCTCATTTTAGCAATGGCACTACTTAAACCATAAACTTCTAAGGCAGTAAAATCTCAGGATTATGGATTTTGGTGTATTGCATAGAGTCTGAAGGAAAAAAATGATAATGAATACACAAACAAACAAGGACAGTTTACAGATTGTCTAGATTTTTTGTAAAGCTTAGCTCTTCAGAATGAGTTGTTCACTCTGGAATGGCTGCTGTATTATTAAATAGTAGTAAACTTCTACCAAGAAGCAGCAGGTGTAGGGAAATAAAGCTAACCATGCATAAAGCTAAATATAGGGAAAAAATTGAGAGAAAAAAGCCACATAACTCTTAAAAATAGCAATGGAAGTGGAAAAACCTCAAATGTCTACAAAATAAAACTGAAGATAAGTAGAATTTTTTTAATTATTGATTTAACATAAAATATAAATTTAAAATAATGAGAGAGAAGTTTGGCAAATCTATCCAAGTACTGATGGGCAATAGTAGGACACTACATGTAGTACAGCTAAATGAAATGAAACAAAACAATTTCCTAAAGTTATATACTTGGCTCCTTTTAGTGAATCCAATGGCATGGAATGAAGAACTGAAGCAACTTACAAAGCAGATACATAAATTGTCAGTGTTTGACTCACCAGAATCACAAAGGGCTTTTTATTAACAAAATATGAGTAACAACTGAATGCAATTGCACCAGATTCTAGAGATAATAAATTGTAAACTTAGAAATGCTAAAATGAAACAAAATTTAGGGTTAGAATTAAGATACAAAAGATTGTATTTGAAAAAAGAAAAGAAAAGTGGTTAGAACAATACTCTGGTTTAACTCAGATTTCTGGTTTGGAACCTTAATTCTGTTTCAGAATGTGGTTTGCTGCCACTCCAAAGAAAGCGGAAACAAAACACCCAAAGCCCAAAAAGCCATTTTATAGTTTTAGATAAATGAAAATTTGAGTAAAATTCCCATTTGGAAAATACCTTGAAAGAACTTAGAGTGGTTTAGGGCATTTTTATTTTTAATGTATATTTTTTAATGTCATGCTATCTCATTACAATGGGTACTTAGTAAGATTTCACAAGTACTGCCATGCTGCCTCAGTATAACAAACTCCAAGACTGAATGAATTGGGGATCATCTCTGTCTTTCTTAACTGGCTGCAAAAAAGAGACAGATGGAATGGCTTAGACTAGGAGCATAATTATAGTTGGCTAAAATTAAGTAAAATATATTCCATGAAAAGTGTGCATGATCATTTTCTTATTCAAAATGTAGAAATGTCTCAAAATTTAATTGACACAAAACATGATCTAGCAAAGGATCATTGAATTTCAAGAAAAAAAAAAAAATTGTTTCATGTTTTGACTAGTATGTTTGCTATAACACATCTGGAATAGGCTGCGTGCCGTTAACATACACTCCTGCTTTTAGAAAATACAATATGAAAATAAAAACATTTGAAGACTTTTATTAATTTAGAAAAATAAGAAAGAAAAAAAATTGTGTATTTTCATTGGAATTTAGCCTGTCATAACTTTTTTCCAGAAGATTTGATCAAAATAATGTTTTCTAATTTAAATGGGTTTAAAAATGAAATTTCCATTTAATTTTTCTACAGTTTTTACAAGCACATTACCTACTGTTAGCAAAATTATTTAGTTTGTTAAGCACATCATCTGTGCAACACAATATCAGACTAAAAGAAAAATTAAAGTGGATACCCTCTGACTACAAAAACAGGAGACTTCATGAAGTAATACAATTTTTTGTAAAAAAAAATATTATTTTTGTCTGGAAAGTATTGTGTGATTTTACAGCTGTAATCCATAAGAAATCACATAAACATCCTAAAAATAATTTTTTTCTTAATTTAACAAAGTAAAATGCTGATTTAATAAATTAAATCAAAAGAAAAACTTTTAGGACAACCATTATTTTGCTATAATGATGCTGTTTTCCAAACAATGTTAACCTTAATAGATACAGTTCTTATGATATTTAAGATATTTCTTATTTCTTACGATATCTAAGATATTTACAGAATTAACTTTGGGATTTTTTTTCAATTGTAGTTTATCCTCTGAGCTTCAAACATTAAATATTCTTCCAGTAACAATTCTGTAGAATGGATTCATCTGATAATACAATTACCTACTTCTGTTCACCTTTTCAGCCAAGAATATTAAAGTGTATTTGAGTAGGAAGAATAGTGACTCAATTCTGCCCAGGGAAGATGAAAAATGGTTGCACAAAACAGATAAACTGGTGTTATGACCACTGGAAAGTAAGAGAATTCTTTCTTGTAGTTATATTTTGCCTCTTATTGTCTGACTCATTTTTTTCCCACAGAAATTAATTTAAAAAAACCCTAATCTCAACTCCCCCCCAAAACCCTTCCCTACCTGGGGTCTTTAAGTATTATTTGCTTGGTTCACCTGTAGCACTGAAAAGGGAAGATTGAGAGAAGAATATATTCAAATCTCACAGAGACACCCTACTCCTTTGCCTTCTGCATGGGCACTAACTTTGCTATTTATGTAGATAATAGCATGCTTAGTTCTGAGTGTAATGAATACAGCCAGATTATTTTGGTTGTTTTTTGTATTTTTCCTGGAGAGAAATTGAGAAAAACCCTAAAACACAAGGAGCTCTTTTCCCATTGAATTCTGAATAACAATAATACCACTGAATTAAGAAACTCCAGTAAACAAAGCTGGAGGTTGTTTTTAATGTCACCCCCATACAGCCTACATCAGTACAGCGCAGAAGTCCTGAGATTTTGCAAATGTTCTAATGAAGCAGTGACTTTTTACAAGAAAAATAAGTCACTCTGTATTTCAAGTTTTTTATGTATGATATTAAACATGTATCTAGGGACAGCAGGGTCCTAACTTCTCAAAAAAATTCTGAGCCTTTATGACTTGTCTGCAGTTCTAGAGAGTTAAATAGTAGCTAAAATTTTGTACAGTTAGGATTAGTGTGCTGGGACTAATGAAAAACAGTCCCCAGATTTCCAAGTGGGCATCCAAAGTAAAAGAGCTTGTTGCAGCTCTGGAAAACTCTGGTGACTCACTGGCTTACTTAAAGGTCAAACACTAAAGGCTCAGACTTGTAAGTAGGGATAACATATGTGACTGCTGATGAGGATGCTGTCCCAGCTGTCTGCTCCATTCCAGATGCACAGATTAAGGTGTCTGAATCTCTTGTGAAGGAACTACTGAAGAACCTACTGAGCATACAAATTACAGCCCAATTTCAAGACAAACCAGCAATGACTTGTCAAAAAATCCAGAGCTGTGCTTTTAACAGAAACAGCATGGTTGAGATAGACAGCTAGGATTTGTTATCTCATTAGTTACTCCTGTTTGTAAGTCACAGCATGAAGGTTATGGAATACAGGAATAAAAATTTAGTCTCTCAAAGTCTTTAATCAGAAAAAACAGAAAATGTTCTCTCCAAATATTTTAAAAGCATTATTCAAAAACTAGGAGACACAGCTTTATTTTTTTTTACATACATATACTATTTCTTAAACACCCATAATGAGTTACTGTTTCAGATCTTCATAAATTATTCAAGCTGCAACTGTTTAAAGACAGCTAACTTATTAACCTGGCATTGAGATGAAATAATTAACTTCCTTGAGGCCTAACAACAAACAGCAACAGTAATCAAAATCTACTAAATAAATAATAAAGCTTTATCTAGGCAATTGTTTTAATTTCCATTGTGCAGAGCTGTTTATTAAAATACAAGTCTAATAATACAGTATTTTAAAAGAATAATTATTTTTGCAAAATGCCAATTCGAGCTTGTTAATTGGAAGTATTTGAATTCAAAATTAATAGAAGCCTGAAGTTTTACATCTCCTGCAAGTTTTTTGGTACAGATTTATTTTTCCACCTATCACCCAGAAGTAAAGCATAAGTTAAGAAGAAGCATATATCTAGCTTTACCTTAATGTTGTTCTTAAGACCTGAAAGACATGACAGGCCAATCAGTTGATATGCCTTGTCTGGTGTATAAACAATTATTCCTATCCCCAAGTACAGCTTGTATTGATGAAATAAACATTTGCCAAGGGGCATGGCTATGAATGCTATAGAATTTTTAATAGAGACCATGTTTATAATACTATCAAATAAATACTGAAGTAATCTTAACTTTGATCTTTTTTGTTCCTGGGAATTTTTGTTAAAGCCAAAAAGCCAGCTTGGCAAGTAAATCAAAACTTTTCTATTTATACTTTATTTTTGACAGTCAAGAGGTTCTTCAGAAGTATAGAAACATTCTTCTATAAAACATCCCAAAATACATCAGCATGACCTAGTGATTTATTTTGGTCTCTGAAAATATTATACTAGAAGAAGCAGACGTGACATTGGATAAAAAAAAAAAGAAAAAAAGATGACACCAAATTATAACTTCTTTGTTTTCCATCTTGAAATAAACTGCTATTTTTGAGGGTTCTGACAAACAAGTAGGATATACTCTAAAAAATTTTTGCATACAAAGTGTTTGGCAGTCTGTTACTCTGGATATACT
The DNA here is from genome assembly GCF_049639895.1 of Pseudopodoces humilis. Lineage (NCBI taxonomy): Eukaryota > Metazoa > Chordata > Aves > Passeriformes > Paridae > Pseudopodoces > Pseudopodoces humilis. The sequence goes on from NC_142201.1 coordinate 65,819,243, forward strand.
TTTTAATGTTTTCCTTCCTTTTGCCTACTTAATCTGTTACACAATTCTGTGTGACAGTCATGAGATACAGATGCTTTTCCCTCGTCTGCAGCACAAATCTGGGACATGACCATGTGTATCTTCTGCATTTTTCATGCACATTTACACTTCAGTTGCTGTTGTACAGTAAGTATGACTCCCTATAGGGATATTCTTTAAAAATATATTACAGAATGTGTATTTGGCTGTATTTTGGGTGTGTGTTCTTGAATACTACAGTTAAAGAAAAATCAGCAGCAGGAGTTTAATAAATTTATACAACCCTCCTCCACTTTTCTGTGTAGAATCACCATAAGGAATTACAATCTTCAACCTTGCTAATTAAGCAGATTTTATACTTTACATGTTCATTGGAGGTTGTTGGTTTGGAGGTTTTTTCGAGACTTTATTACCACAGTTTGTATGGATGATGGGAAATGAGAAAGGAGTTCAAACCCATCTATCATGACACCAGAAAGGAAAGCTTACTGATTCAGCACTGAATTGGACAGTCGATGCGGGGAGGAATTATATACCTGGGAACAGAGGGATGTGCTGCTCTCCCTCCATAGCATGGGTAACTAAATTTCCTGATCCAAGAAAGCACAAGTGTGAAATGCAAACTGTGAGTTGAGAAAAGACAAAATTCTAAGAATAGTTCAAAAGTGGGACAAAGGGGGACAAAACGGAGCTGGATACAGTCTATACCTGGCTTTGAAGGTAATTTGGTGATAGCATTTTTTGGTTTACTTTCTCTAAGCTGTAAATCTCGATAATTAGGAATATTTTGTGGAAAAGTTCAGTGACACATGTCCTTGGAAAGAGTGCATTTTGAAGAGCTGTTGAAAAGTCACATATGGCTTAAGAACCATGGCATAAGTCATTTCACCCTCAGAGATTCTCCAAATTCTAATGTCCAAAGCGGGCAAAAATATAGTTTACTCTCTTTGTTCTTCACCAGTTTCATACTTTTGTAACCTCTCAATTCATTTAGCTGCTCCAGATCTCCCCTGAGTAGCTCAATAGACATCTTGTTTGAAAATGCTGAGAAGCTGATGATCACCTTATCTTTGAGAACTGCTTTTTCTACAGGGACCAAAGTACCTGTGTGACCTCAAAATTTGTTTTCCTTTCTTGCAATCTGGGAGACATAGTTCAATTACTGGGAAGTTAATACCAGCAATTAACAGTTGTAATTTACTGGAAGATTAAGGTTGTCAAATTATGTGAAATGATAGCTGAGTTGAGTTTCTTTTATCTAACTTAAGATGTCAACATTATTGACATTCAACTAATCAACCCAGACCCATTCCGCAGGCAATGGAGAGAACTACTTTCACCTTGGGAAAGGCTGGGAGATAGGATAGAAATCCTAGTGCTCTTGTATCAATTAACCAAGGTCTCAACACTACAGAAAGTAAAAAGCCTGGGTTTCTCATAAAAAAAATCTGATGAGATTTGTGTGAATTGTTGAGGGAAGGATCACGTCAGAGAACACACAAGACTGAGTGAAATCCAAGAGGCAGGATTCAGAAAATGTAGAATTATAGGCTATTTGGGTCCTGTTAAATGAGACAAATGGAGAATGTGGCCGACTGACTTGTCCCAGTGTTATTTTACTGGGAGTAAAAGTAACATGGAGGTATCTTTTCGTCATCTGATTAACCCCATAAAGGGAGTCCTGAAAGATAAACCAGGCAAAAGCTACAGAAATAATCATCTTTGTGTAAATTGATAAAAAATTATTCAAAATTCCACTTTTGAAGAATGGGCTTATCATTTTATTGCTATAAAATGGAAATGGACAATCAGGGGGTTAGCATTCAAAACCCCCGGATTCATACTGTAAATGCCTTAATTGAACTGATATCAAATAATGAGCATAAATAATAGAAATTCAGGAAACAAAAGCTATATAAATTCAACCAATAAACAAAGGCCTGACACAATCAAAAACCAGACTATATCATTAAAGCAATTGAAAAAGTCTTACAGTTAAACACTTAAAACTGGAGCACTCTTTATTATATATAATTCAAAATAAAATATCAAGACTATTATTCTGGAGAGACTGAATCTCCGGGGTAGTATATAATTATTTTAATGGAAGAAATATAATTTTTTAGGCTCAATTATAAAAGGGAGTCTGTTAAGTATAAGCTTATACAAAATCCTATTAATGTCAACAAGATATTTAAAATTAGATATGTTTCGGGAACTATTCTAGGGGCTTAATTCCACCAAAATCTGAAAAAACATTTTATGCTGATAGTAGAATATCAATGCACTTTTCTATACAACAGATTCAAAAGTGATTAGCAAAGATATATAGAATATTCTGTTTATTACATTAAAATAGGACTTTAGTTGAGGTTATTTTGTTAAATTTTTTCCTGCTCTTTTTTTAAGAAGGAAACTACTAAACACAAAAGACAAACAGTAACAAGCTTCCAAGATGCCCAGCAAAAAATTGATTTAATTGACACCAGTGTGAAGAGCTGCTAAATCACTCTGAAAGATTACTAAACTGTTTTACAGAAAATAAATGTAGAGTTTATTCTCATCTCCTGCCTTAAAGGACTTTTAATTAAATTCATAAGTCTTGTACAGTTCTAGAATAGCTTTTGCCTAGTATATCAGACTTTATTTAAGAAACCAAAGCAACCTGTGAGCAGGTTGGTTAATACACATGGCAGGCCTGTACTCTGCATTGCTCAATAGCTATGTTATTTTTTTTCTAATGTATAAGTGAACTAGTCACAGTGATCAAAGTCTGATCAGCAGAAGACAAAATAGTTCAGTTCTTTATTTTGTTCTGTTGATGGATACTTATAGAACACGACCTTCCATAAGTCTTTCTTTTTCCTTACCATCTCAATTAAATTGATTTAGTCACACTCATATTATCATTGACTTGAAGCACCCTTTTCTTTCTGCAGATGCTCTGCAGTTAGTGATGTGGGTCCAAATTGCACATACAAACTAAGGTACAAAATGTATCAGATCTACTATCATTCTAACAGCAATATCCTCCCCTAGAGCAATAAAGCTGAATTATGGACCAACATTTCTTTCTAGTTTAGCATTTAGTCTGTCTAAAGTTTCTTGTGTGGTTTTGCAGAGAAACAAAAAGGCACACACAAAAATGTGTTCCCAAATAAGGAAATAAGCAAATAAGGATTCTGCGTCAATGTATCTTAAACCATGAAAATATATGTAATACTTCCTTTATTTAGCTTCAGGAAGACCTTTGGAAAATGACACTCTACCATGACATCTATGTAAAATGCTATGAAAATACTCTAGCGTTACTCTCCACCACACTAAAAACTGTGTTATGAATTAATCCCAGAGAGGAACTCAAACAAGCTGTATAGCTCAACAGATAAATAATTACAGAAAACACTATTAACAACTCCAGTGTGTCTCTGACTGTAGTGATTTAGAAGGCAGTATGATTTGGAATTTATACCCTATCAGTAATCACAGTTGCCAAAATTTATTTACGATAGAGTGTTGGTGCTTTCTGACCAGCCTTTAACCAGCAGCAGGAGCATTGGTCCTTGAACAACAAAACCCTCTTTGCTGATAACATAAATATCTGCACAGGCCTCAGCATGGCTGGTACAGCAGACAAGAAGCAAATTAAAAATCTCACATTCGAGGAAACATGATGTCCAGTACTGACTCTCAATAATACATCTTTCTAATAGTTCTTTTATTTATAATACTTAGTGCTTTCACTATAAATGTTTATAAATATTTATAAAAACTGTTCAGTGAACATCTCTTGCTTGCAACAGGCTTATGAAATTAAACAGAAAGAAAGCAATCAGGTCAGATCATTGCTCTTTCTGATATTAAATACTTTTCTGGTGTGAGATCATAATTTTTTTCAAAAATAAAATCTGTGCTCTACCTTTGCTTCATATGAGAATATTGACATCATACCAAAATTAAAAAAAAAAAATTAAAAATTAGTGTAATATAGTCTTAATACTTCTAAAGCACCAGCAGGCATTAGGACTATATGGAAATTTGTAGAAAGACAAAGATGAATCTCTCCTTGCTTTAAGAAGTCTTACTTGCTAGATTAATTTTTTGCCTAAGAGTGCTCAAGGTATATGCACAAGGGGAGAATCATGTCCGCTTTCCCTTATTTTCAAGTAATATTTGAAGAAAAGTTCTTTTTAATTTTCTCATTGTGTATCAAAACAATAAAGGAACCACCATTCATCACTGTGAATTACATGTACACCCTAAATGCCAAAATCCAAAGGCAAAATTGTGAATGCCATTCACAACATAACATCATGACTGCAATGATATGGTGATACTCTCAAAGCCTGTGACAACAGATCAAAATGATTTTTTACAGGCTTTGCCAAAAAGTGTTTCTCTCTCAAACATATGCACAAATAATACTTGTGCCTAGACCATTACAGCTGATTCTGTTTGAGAGAAAATACAATCATACAAGAAAAGCTATGGTGGACTGAGCATGCTTCCCCCATGAATCACCAAAGTTTTGTGGAACACTGTCAGCCTTTTCTGATAATGCCAGCTCATTTTAAACTAGTAAAACATTAATTGGAATGGGGAATGAAAGAGCTATGACCATAGAATTACAATCTGGCTCAGACACAGGCTCATCTCTTTAAACACTGCTCCAGTTCTTTATGCTTTTCCCCGTCTGAAAACAGTGAATCAGTGAGGAAGGTTTAGTCATTCCCAGCTGGCTTCCTTTTGCCAATAAAGCCACAACCTGGCTGGCACATTACAGTTGCAGGAAGGAGGGTGGGTGGGAATGAGACAGAAACAACTACATATGTGTAACATTCTCTTCTCTCTGACTATTACACAAAGTAAAATAGCTCCAGCAGAAAGGATTAACAGAGACCTGCCCCCAAATAAGCTACAACCTGCTAGAGGAGCCTCCAGGAAGGAAAAAAAGGCCATTTTGGAGCCTCGCAGCTAAAGAACAGAGACATAACTGAGAAGCATATGATAGTGATGTTTAATATTATAAATGGCACCAAGATGGTGAGTTGATAACAAGGACGCACTGTTTCTCATAAGAAAAGGCCTAGAGAGAACATAGAGTTATCAAGCAAAAAGTTCAAAACAAACGGTACACTCTGTGTGAATTTCTCACACGACATACTCAAGGGTATGGGGTGTAGGGTACTCCATGCTATGTGATATTGTGGTCAGCCGAAGTTTAAATGAGTTCTTAAAAGGATAAGACATTTCCTTTCACAGATGGGAAAAAATCCACCAAAAGTTATTAAACTCAAGGATATCACCTCTGGTTCAGGAAGTCCCTGAGCTACAATTTGCTGAAAGCTGGGAGGATATGCTGGGGGAGTATCATGGTAAAGTCACCTGGGGAAATACTAAACTCCTCCCCAGGCCTCCTCTGCTGGCAGCTGACAAATATTGGAGTAGCTAGCAGGCGTGTAATCCTATTCTTGCAGTTTGCTGCTATATGCTTTTTTACTGTTATTTTGGGGCTGATTGCCCACTGCCATTAAATAGCCCCACATCAACTAGGTCTGAATAAATTTGCTTTCCCAGGTTAACAGCAGTACTAAGTAACTTGTGACATTGCTCAGCTAACGAGCATAGGGCAGAATGTTTTCAGCAGAAGGATTTAGGCTCTGTAATTATTCTTTAGTAGAAGGTTTCACACAAAGGATAAGACATACTTACACATACTAAAAAATTCATAGGTCTTGAAATATAAACTAGCTTCTAATATAAAACTCCCTAAGCTTATGAGCTTTTAATTTTCTCCAATGTCATCTAGTTCTTACATTCACAGCCATGTTGCAAGTATTATTCTGTAACATTTGGATAAGTTGACTGTTTTATAATCTTACCCTTTATTCTTTTTGACTAAGTGCAGTGAATACAACTGTATGCTGTTAAGTAGGGGAAATTGATAAACCCATGAAAGGAATTCACCAGGTTTCATCAATATTATGGTAGTTTGCTAGTATAAAAGACAAATCAACCTAGCTGCACTTCAAATGATATAATATAGAATACAATTTTTTTTATATATTTTTGGATAAAAAATACCCCTTTTTTGTTGCCATTCTTTAAACAGAGATATGAATATGATTACAAAGCAGCTGAGTCAGACAGTAAACTTTCTATGATATGTATAGTCTAAGAACAGTTTGGAAGGAATGTCTTTAACAACTAAACTCCATGGGATTAGACAGCAATGAAAATGTTACAAGTAAAATACTTTCAGAATTTAGTATGTAACTGAAAATTGTGAACCAAAAAGAAATGTGAAGTTAAACAAAAGGAAAAAATTAGTATACTTAAGGCAGCGGTTGATCCATTTAAAAACCACCACTTTATCTGTTCTCTTTTCCTTTGCAAAATCCAATAAACTGCCATTATATTCCTTTTAAATGGTTCCATTACAAGGATTCTATAACAACAGACTAATCTCTTGATAATTATAATAAATGCCTGTAATCAAAGCAGGAACCACTTAAAATAAAGAGAAAGGCTGTTTTCCATCAAACTCATTGTAGTTCTGTGACCTTTGGAGCATTGAGCTACATCATACGCTGCCACCTCTAACTGCAGCATAGCTTTCCTACCAATCTTGCTCAAATAAAAATAAAAAGGACGCAAGATCAATGGAAATGTGGATTGACACATGGTAAGCGTTCTTACTTTCCAGCTCTGAGACTTGTAGAACATAAAAACCTCAATTCGCAAGATTCCAAAGGCTCAAAGCTGGCAGGATGCAGGCAGCAGCTCTTTCACGGGCTTCCCTTCAGGAGGGAAAGGGGAAAGAACCAGAGCGGTATTTTAAAAGATCATGCTATGGCAGTGTGAGCTGTATATCACAAGTAATGCTTAAGAAAGTATTACTTTTCAGAAAGAAGGGACATTTTATCACAAAACTCGATATTGTATTCACATGAACAAACAATGTTTTCCAGAGATCATTTAGGAAACCAAAGGCTGATAAAATTACGGGAAATGACTATATATGATCAGAATGGCTTTCATCTGCATTTTGTTAGACCCAGCATTGATTTCACTTTTCAGCTGTGAACAGCAAGAGGCCAGCTGTGGCCAAGGGAGAGAGCAAGCAATGAACCAGGGTCACAATAGAGGCTGAGTTGTCAGAAAATTTAACACTTTTAACGACTAAATCTCAGCAAAAAATCTTCGAGTTACAACCACTTGAAAATTATATCCAGCGGGTCCCACAAACTGTCAGAGAATAGGAGATTTAATTTATGACAAAGTAAAACCTTTGAACTCTAGTTATGTGAATAAACAGCATTATAAGGGGAAAACAAACAAAGCAAGGAAAATATAAAATACATCGCCTTCAAGGCAGAAACAACTACATTTTACTTCCTATTCCCAGATGTGTTAAGGGGAAATTTATGACAGGAGACTGAAAAGCAAGATTCCCATTGTGAAACCCTTCACATTTATTTAACTAAGCACAATCATTGAAAATGACCTTTATCCAAACCCTTCACAGCTGTCTTAAAATGATCTAAAACTATTGCCAGATTTTCTTTAACTAACATTACTTAACAAAAAGTCATTACCCCAGGGCCATATTACACTACTGGCAAGTAAACACAAATCCATTTTAAACTACATGATACGAAATTTTAATGAAATATTGATAACAAATTGAAAACTCCCTATTAAAAAGGTGCCAAACAATACAAATCATCTCAGTTTTCTGTTCCAGCAGTAAATACCATTTCCCTATTTCTGATAACGTATTTATCACCTATTAGAGATACATATAAAGAGAAATATGGCTACTGCTTAAAAAAAAATCTTACATTTAAAACTGCTATTAAATGATGTGTCAAAATTATTTTTAAATGAAACTGCTCTAGCAGCATATAGTGAAAAAATATCATCATCTGTTCTCGAAAGGCAGCGCATGCAGGGTGTACATTACTGTATAAAATTAAAGGGCTACTGACAATAAATTCATATGGCAGTTTTCATTGCAGTACACTAATAATTCAACAGTGCATTAATAACATTTGGTTCCAAGACTTAAAAAGCACTGTGTCAAAACGATGAACACCTTAATATTTTTCCTTTTTTTTTTCTTTCTTTCTTTTATTTTTTTTTTTTTTTTTCACATGAATACTAAGCATTAAGATTAAAAGACTGTTGCAGGAGCTGGCTTCCTGCAGGTCCAGGTCAACTGACAGGGATTAGGTAAGAAAAAAGAAGCCATACTTGTGGATTCAGAACAGAATAGCTTAGTTTAAAATAACAGTATAGAGCCACATTTAATGTAGGTGCATACTGTGGGATGGGGAGGAGAGGACTGTATTAAGGGGCTGGTTAGTTCAGTAAATCATGGCTTTAAGATAAAGATGATTACGGTGATTCCTTGGTGTGAGAGGAGAAGGGTACAGGAGGTTCATTTCACCACCAAGTAATTATGCTGACCCAGAGTGTTACCATTTATCATGGCTGAAAGATGACACTCACTGCTAGCCAAGGGAAACTGCTAGTCAAATGCTTCCATCTAGATCAATATACACCACATTTTTCTACAGCCAAAAGTAATTATACAACAGCAAACTTCACAATCAATAACCGCTCGAGCTAACTTATATTCTGCTGTACGGACATGGAGGTATGGCAATGTTAACTTCCACTGAGCACTACTGCATGTGACCCAAATTAAAGAGTTTCCCCCCACCATCACAAAGGATTTTGTTATTTTCTAAGAAAATGTGTATCCTGTTTCCTCTGTCATTAAAAACAAAGAACATCCATGCAGGTTTTAAGGACCTGCAGCTGAAACAGATGTCTGTGTTAACATTTCATAAAGTCTCACAACACAAAATAAAAAAGAAAATCAGTCAATTAAAGAAAAATCAATCATCCTAACCATTGAAAGCTGAAATAGTTTCTGAGGCATTAGTTTCTAAAAGCTGCAGTTGAAGACCTGACCTTTGTGAACTCAAGAGATCAGAAAAGGGAGAAACATATATACCTGAAGTATTAAATCAATGTCATTTTCAGTATTACACACAGAAACATATTCATATTTGTTTACACAGAGATGTGCACACAGCATTACCATCAAGCCAGCTAGTACACAAAATTAGGCTTTAAGAGTTTAGATTTTGTTTCAAAATATATCTAAATGTCAGTTTTGACAACTGCTTTCAAAAAGGCAGAGCCTAGTCTTATAAACCAATCTAACCCATCAAGAAAGGTTAGAGGGAAGAAAAAAATCACTACTTCAGTAAAAAAAAAAATTTGACATCCAATTTTCAAGCTGATTTATCAGTGGAAAGCTAAAATTGATAGTTTGCCATTACTGGATAGCAGGCTGTCTAAGAAAGCTGTTACAAAGCCTTTCATTTTGATTTAGCCACATGGATCAATACAAACCTATACTGTTTCAATTTTACAAATATTGATTTTCTGATATAACCTCTGCAGGAGGACATTCATCACCTGCCATACTAAAAAATATTGAAATTTATTTTGTAAACTTTGATTCTCAGCAAAAAATAGCATTCTACTGAGTGAAGTAGATTATATTCTTTCCAGATAACAGCTAATCACTGCTAAAATGTATTTTGAGTAATAACCTTTTGCCTTTCCATTTCAGTCTGACTAACACTGGTAACCCTTTAACTGGATTCATACCAGAGAAGATCATAAAAGTTCCCTTTGTCTTCTCATCAAGTATCTTGAGATTCCTAGCGATTTTAGTTTCCAGAACACAAAAAACCTTCAAGTTTAAATATTCACTATTTTGCTTCCCAAATCTAGAAACACTTAATGCTTCAGGAGGATGATGATTTCTTTTTTTAAGATACCAAAGAAAAAATAAATTCTCTAAGTATAAACAGCTATTTAATGAAACAAAGATCTTTATATATTTATACAATACTATTTTCATAGGCTGTTCTATTCTGCATATTGTGCTAAGAGCTGTTATTCCTCAGCATTCAAAACATACTATTTTTATATGTTATTTGCTCATCTATAGGTATTGATTTTTATGCCAGCACATTCAAACTGATACAAATACTGAATTAATTTTTAAAAAATGTTTAACTTTGTAAGACAATTCTAATTATATAGCTTTTCTTATTCCAAATTATTTCATCAAGCACAAGTAACTATTTAATTAAAAAAAATATTCAAAGTTTGAACCAATTACTTTCTTTATTCCCATTTTTCCTAATCCTGAAAAGCCCTCTTATGAGCTGTTTAAGACATTTCTGAGTGCCACATTGTTTGCTCTGGTAAATACAGATACACTATCCAGCCAGGGCAGCAATACAGAGAAGACACTGAACAGGTTTTAGGGGGAAACACACCATGGATAAAAGTGTAAGGTAATTTTCTCAGCAGTATATGAGAAATAAATAGAAAAGCCATGATCCTGTGTTGGAAGGATACTGTCCAGGGACAAGATTTAGGAAAGAACTAATTGAGGGTTTAGATTAGTAAGTGCATATTCAGAACTTGCTGGTAACACAATGCCATTTAGATTGCTGCTTACTAAACAAAACTGTGAAAAATTCCTAAATCATTAAGTTAGAAACTAAGAGAAATTCCTGAAAAGCAATATTTTCATCATGTAGACAATGAACAATAAATTCTAAACTTTCTTTGTAAATTTAATGTCATGAAACCAGTGTTGAATTTCTTTGTAGACTTAAGGCTCAATATGGATTGTGTGTACATTTATGTAATACAAGATATTATTATCTTTAGCATTTTGATATTAAACCCGTCTTCCCACATGTACCTGAAATCAAATAATACCAGACATCAAAATACCTTTAAAAAAAAAAAAAAAAGAAAAAAAAGAAAATTCGTACCACAAAAATTCTGTAAGCCACAGAGGTGGGAGAGAAAACCACAGAAAAGAATCAGAATCATTCAACTGAATACAAGAGTAAGAAGCTCGCTAGTCAAATCAGGTGTGCCTATTCATTCTGTTCCAAAAATGCCAGAAACAGATCTTAAGAGCAATGGTAATAGCTTATGCAGCTAGAATGGATTCTATATGAGCCATCACACAAATCTTGTTATGCTGATGCTGGTTCAGATGATGATGACTTAACCATCAAAGCAGTGAACACAGTGAACCTGAGACACAGAAAAACCTAAAGAACTACACAACTAAAACATGTTTAACAATAAAGCAAAACAGTACTAAATATTTAGGACCATTCTCTTAAAAGAAAGGACACTTATTAAGCTCTACTTTTAGTGCTTTTCCTCAACAGATTTCAAATCACAGTGTTAGCAGTGTACCATGATTCATGTGTTACAGATGGGGAAAACAAGGCTAGATAAAGACTCATATGATTTATCCAGTGTTGAGATGTCACCTCACTGGCACCACCAAGATTATAACTTCATTATTTAGGGCATAAAATGACTGCTTGCACAGCTAAAGTAAGAGTCTTGTTCTCCCATATGAACTGTTCTGTGAATTCAGGTGGGGAGAATAGGTGTAATGTTCGGTATGTCTTAGTTGGAAGGACCATGAATTGCTGGTCTGGTTCATTACTGACATTTAGTAAATCCACTATTCCCATAAATTTGTATATTTTCAACAAATATTTAAAGTAATACAAGAATTTTGAAGAATTTTAATTCCAATATCCGTATGTTACTCACTTTTTAAAAAATCCACCATTTTTAAAATAGAATTATTTTCATAACATAACAAAAAATTCATCTTCATTCAAAATAGTATTTAATAATTTCTCTCCTAACAGGGAAGGAAATGAAATTAAACAGTTTTAAAATTTTGTTTCTAGAGAAAAAGTAAGGCTTTCTTGGTCTCTGGGGGGCTTTTTTTTTTTTTTGAGGGGGTTTATTTTGACGTTTGTTTTTTTATGTAATGAATAAACAAAGGAAAAACACAGAGGTAAAATATCTCCTTGACACTTGGGCTGCCATTGTCTAATAACAACAACAAATAAGTAAAAAATACAGCATTTGTAGTGAATGTGGTTAAAGATCCTTCCTTTTACTAAGGCTTTTCTGTATCTAACAGTATTCAGTACAATAAGAAAAAGACCTTCTGAAAAGTAATGATGGTGATTATCCATATAATGGCTGTAGCATGCAAATATACAGTGGCCATGTAAAGAACAAAAATCAGGCAGCAACTTTGCAATGCTTAAGGGCTTAATATTTTACTGCACCAGAATTAATGGAAAAGTTAATGTAGCATTGAAAAACAGTGAGCTGCTCAGCTGCTGCTACTGCTGCAGAACACTTAGATCATGGAAATAACACATCATTTTTTTCACTCCTATTGCTTTCCTGACTCACAGATAAACAGCTCTCACCCACCCTCAAAATCACATGCAAAATATTCCTGCATTACCCAAGAATGCTTAAGAAATATGCCCAAGCATATAATTTCTAAGACTGAAAATGCAAATAAATAATTACACCACAAAACTAAAAATAATTAAGCAGCAGTGCTGAAGAAAATCTCAGACTCTGTAACTTAATTCATACAATGGGACAAATGCATGCATGAGCACAGTCACTTCATGCAGTACACAAATGAAACAGAATGTTGCAGTACTTCTACCTCTTAATTCTTGATTTCAATACATTAAATATCCAGATAAAATAGTCATTTTACATCCCCCCTTTTTTCATCCTGTACTAGAGAGCACAAGCTATGAATGTACCTAACAAAGCATCATTTGCAAACTTCAGTGATCCAAATTTACAGGAAAAATTTTGGAAGGTAAGAAACACCTCGGTACTCTAAATAGAGGCACATAATGGGCTCTAAATTGAGTTGCACAGACAATTATGTTTAGGCAAAAAACAGGAAGAGTCCACAGACCTCACGACAATAAGTCCCCCTTCATTATTTCTGGATGGTTTAAAAAGTTGTTGTGCAAGCATAGAGTAAATCTTGGAATATACCATCAATCTTTTCCTCCTTCAGACAAAGACCCCAAAGGCTCTTTTCATCTTGTTTCAAATGTAAAATATGAAGACATATCACAGCTTAGAATTTCTATTACAACAACTAATCCTTCCTGGAATTCCTAAAAATTCTTACAGCTCATAAAGGACTTCAAACGATAATGTTTCTCCACTGATGTTGGATTAGTAATTTTTTATTTTGTTGCTGATTGCCTTTTTTTACCCATCAGAGGAAGAACAAATTGAACAGTGGTGAACACAGCTACAGAAAGTGAGAAGATTCACCCCTTTCTTTTTTGTTCTCAAAACAGTGAAGAATGTGCTACTATACTGAAATTCAGCTCAAAAGGTAATCCAAATGCTTGGCTGATACTTTATAGTTTCACTATCCATTGTAGACACGATTATAAAATGGAGAGGAAAAGGACCATCGCTTACAGAGCTTTCCTATTTTCTGTCAGATCAAAACCCAGAGGATCTAGGAAGTGACTCTTCAGTCGCACCTAAAACTATTTCTCAGTCAGACAGTATTTGTTAGGTAGAATGAAAATCTTCCTTTCCCTGCCCTACTTCATCTCTTGCCCAAGTGCCTGCAATTTCTGGAGCAGATATAATCATTGAGTTATATGCACACCAATTACATCATTCCCTGACCTACCTTTATGCTTCTCTAATGTTGGTGATGATATTTAACTATGAATTTCTAACAGGGTGTAAAGAGTACCAGTAGCAGGTATGTATCCTGCCTTTTACAACTGGTAATACAGATGAATATGGGGATAAACCAAGAAAAAATCCAGACTATTGCAGCCAATGGAGAGCCTAAGATGTCAATGGCCAGGAATCTCAAATATTTGCTAAGAGATACCCCAAAATTTGCCTGTGATTTAACATCTCATAAATGTTACTGAAACCATGAATGACACAGAGGTCTATAGGTGTTTACTCATTATGGAATGCCCATTGTGACCTTTTAATTTTTATAGCTCAGATTTTGCCTACAGATTTTATGTCTTTTAAAAAACAGTAGAATTACAACTTTACTGTGAGGATTCTGAAAAGTTAAATTTAAGAAAAAAAAAGAAAAGTAAATATATTTTCTTAATCCTAATAGAAAAAAAAAGTTTCTAGAAGTACAGTTTTTTAATTTTAGTGTACACAAATTGATAATTTGTGTATTACTTTTAAAGAAGGGGAATCCTCTAAATAAATACTGCATTGAAAGTGCCACCCTTAGAAATTCAGTGTGACTGAAACAAAGGAGATATTCTAGTACTTTCAAAATAAGGTGTTCCTAAGAAAAGGTCTCTGTTTGAAATTTAGTGGTGTCCAGCAGAACATTTTGAAAGTCCCTGCTGAGCTGCCAGCCACACACTTTCACAGCTTAGCAAAAGGCTATCAAATGATACAGTTACACAGGGAGTACCATAGACAAAATCCAACACAGACCTGTAGATTTAGCTTCTGCAACAAACACACTGAAAATTAATGCACATGGCTTACACTGGATCTCCATTCAGAAAGGAGCATGAATGAATGCCCAATGGAAGCCAGGCACAGCAATTTTTTTATTGTATATGCTTCAGAAAAACATGTCTGTTTCCTTCAAATGAAGATAATATATTCCTTGCCAAGCAAGAACAACACAAACAGCATCATATATCAAAAAAACCAGTCAAAAACTAAGGCTCAGCATACTGATAAGCTAAAAGATTATATACCTCAAAGAAAAATGTAATTTTTATGTATAAAAAAAATTTCATTTTTTTAAAAGACAATTGGTAATATTTCTTTAACACTACTGAACTGTTCATAAATTCTAACCTATCTTTTATGCTAATTTTAATATTTTGGTTTTATTTAATCAGGCTTCAAAACTTTGTAACACCTGCTTTGTTAAAATGTAACAGACCATGTTTTCACTGAGAACATTCCCAGAGAAATTGGCCATTTCACAAATTTCCAATCTGTTTTTTTTTTAAATTTTAATTCCAAGACTGTTCAAAATGAAAGGTAGTGTATACCTGGGAAACAATTAAACAGTTTGTTTATCTGGGTGCTCTAAAAGTATACTAACTGAGCTTTTTACTAATTCATCATGATCTCACATGAACAGATTATTATGAAATAAACTAATTCTTATTCAACCTTGTCTGGCATTTGGCCAAAAAAATGTGTGGTAGCTTTTCACTTCCTCTCATTCTTTCCAGTGCTTCTTAATTTAGATTAAATAATAAAGGATATTAGAATCTGTTTTTGTTTTGGAGATAAAACTTGCTTCTGGCTGCTCTTCTTTTTTGACAGGTTTCACTCAATTTTCATAACTTTTAGCTCTACAGTTCAGTATGAAACTCTACCACTGAAAATAACATCTGAAGTTTACTAAATAAATTTCCTCTACTATTCAGCTGTCATCAGCTTTGAAAACTTCACATTTTATTCATGAATGTAGAAGAGGATAGGGCAATATTCAGTGCAAAAGACTACTATGTGTTTAAAACAAATGCATTGCTACCTAACAGAAATTGGAAACTTTAATGTCTAGATATTAAAAAAATTGAAAGTGAACATTTTTTAATACTGTAACAACACTTACACTCACCATGAGGCAAATATATCACACTTTACTTTCTTCCATGTTTTCACATAGCACAAGATCTATTATGCATAAAAATTATTGCACTCTTATGACAAAGTATCCCAAAGGTTCCAGTAGTTTTTATAAATTGAGCCTAAGAGACATCAAATTTAACTTCCTCTTTATGTACATTTTTATTGCTTCCTACCATAAGTGCAAACATAGCCTCTAGTAAATCATCTAAAGAAATCTCTTTCACATGAATATTTCCTATATTCAGATTGTGACTGTAACAAAACCAAAAGCATCCCCACTCAATAAATATAATTTGATATCAGGAGAAAAGTGAGAAAAACCAGAACAAACAATGGGACTCTGAAAAATTAGGACACTTTATTTTAAGAAATAATTTAAGCAGTAGTGTTTTGGTATTGTGTATAAAGACTGTTTTTCCAAACAATGGTTAGTGCTCTTAAATTAAAAACAGAATATATGTGGTTTATGAATTTTTTGGTGGATTTCCTAATAATCTAAACAATTGGATAATTTGCTACATTACTGGGTTTTAAAATGGTTCAGCACTACTGAATGTTCAATAAATACTTATGGCATAAGACAGTATATTACTGAAGCTGAAACAATCACTGGACTCTGTTTTATTCATCTTCATCTGTTTTATTGAACTACCTGCAGGGAGCTTTATGGCCATACGATCATGTCAAGGTCACAGGATTAAGTGAGCAGTGATGACAGTAAACAAGCCTTTTCTGTATATTTTAAAGGGTCTTACTGAGTTACTTAAAATGCCATAAACATAAATAGTCTCCTATCTCTACAACACATCCATGACAGATGACTTCAAAATATAACACTCCTGAGCAATGGAGCTTTACAACCTATCCAACAGTCCATATTATTGACAACAGATACCAATATACTGGAGAGCCCAAATGCTGGGAGAAGTTTGCAATCTGTCATCTTCAGATATATTGTGTCTCTAAGTGTACTAGAAATAGATCTACAATAGACATCATAACTCTGAGTGAACAGATATCACCACTGAATAAAACCAGAGCTTACAGGTTATGGAAAAATACAGTCATAAAGAAAAGTAAATGCTTTAATAACAAATGTACCAAATCTACATAAGTTATGTAAAATCAGATAATAAAACCAAGCCTATACAGTACTTTCAACCTGAATGATGTAATTAGTCTTTAGAATTATACAGAGCATTACCATATCTATTTTATCAACAAAGAATGTGGCAATAATCAAGTACAGCAATCTCCTTCAATTGTGTTGTGAATCATATTGTGTTTCTGAATCAAAGTAAATCTGTGTAAACTTATTTTTTCACTGTTTTAAAAAGTTAAAGTTAATCAATAAAAAAACCCCAAAGCAACCAAACCAACCAATCAAAAAAAAAAATCTACAAAAAAAACCCCAAAATAACAAAACCAACCAAAATTGATCAATTGAGAGAGAGAGAGAGACATATGCTGGGAATATTTTTCAGAAATCAGAAATGTGAGTTGCCTAAGGATGATCTTCATAGTTTAATATCCATGAATATACAGACTGTGCTAACAAAATGCATAGAGAAACACCAAACCCAAGGAAACCTCCTGCTAAACTACATTAAGGTAAGAGGGAAGGGACAAAACTCTGGTTCTGGCTTCTGTGCCTGAGTAACCATGCTCCTCCTGTACACCTGAAGACAAGTCTTCCTTCTTAGGTGGCACTTGGGAGCAGCAGTTCCATATGCACTTGCCTGTCACTCCCCTGCAGCAATACTGCAAGACAGAGCTCCAAGCACTGGCTTAGGAAAGCTCTAAAATGTTTTGAATGAGGAAGGTGTTCTACCAGAGAGAAATAAAAATTGGAGGGTGGGGAGGGGAGGGAAAGTCATCAAAAGGGTTGATTTTTTTCCCTAGTGTGAAAACAGAGGAGAAAAATAAGCTCAACAACAGAGCAGACAAGAAAAAACAGATCAGTATATTACATAAATTAGCTGATTACACGTTGCCATGAGGAAAAAGGAACTGAGAAGACAAGAGCTAGGTTTAAAACAACGTATAATTAATTCAATTTTTAGCAAAGAAAATGATCCAAAAATGCACATGCAAATTCAACTATAAATCTCTCAAAGACAAGGAACAGGTTTGCTAAGATGTTTGTGGAGTTCCACTTTATACCCCACAAAGAAAGGGCAATGCAAAGGATGTCATTGGGATGTACCACACTACACATTCCTCGGTGCCTGAAGATGATTTAAACTTCAGTTCCTTTTCAAACTTCTCAATTTCTGAAATTATTTGACAATAGTATTGCTGGACATAAATACTTTTCAAATAAAAAAAAGTACAACACATTAAGATTTGAGACAAAGGGAATCAAAATTGTTCCACTGGGTTTTCATTTCTGGTTAAACTTTGTATTTCTATTGTCTCAAGAAATGTCAGAGAAGTCTACCAGAACACTACAGATTTTTCTCTTAGGGAAAAAAAAAAATCTACAGATTGGCATTCATCTTCTGCAATATATTTGACCCATCACATGGGAAAGAACCCTGGATTGTAATGGTACTTAAAAAAGACTTAAGAATAGGCTCTTACCCATTTTTTGTCAGAAAATAAAGAATATGTCAAAGAATTTTCATTTCTGAGAAAATACAGCCTTCCCAGAAGCATAAAATTTTCTGATTCAGAATCTTCAGATCTATGGCTTTTGTTCTTTTTTTATTTTTTGCTTTCTATTCTTACACGGGGACGATGGGAAATCTACTGCTATACTGCACAGGTATTACCAGGTAGACGTGAGGAAAAGCGAGCAAAGTGGTATCTAGCAATGAGAAACTCTTCCCTCATGGTTTCTAATGAATTTCTACTTTTTTTCTAAATTGGAAGCAGGAAAAAAAAGGAGAACAGGTGCTAGAAAAATTGCTTAATATCAGCAAATGTTAGTCCAGTCCTCTGATAACCCCTGCAGAGTTTGCTTCTGCAGCAGGAACTAAGAGGAATACATGAAGGCAGAAGGTACTTTGAAGCCCTACTGAGATATTGAAAATTCAAAATCAAGACTGACTGAATTCCAGATTCCTCAGGAAATCCTGAGCTGAAAAATTCAAGAAGTCTGAGTATTAGGTGGATCCATCATATCTACTTGTCTTATCTTTTTGTTTCTTAATCATTCAGTTACAGTTGAAGGTTACGGGGCTGGATGGACCACAGGTCTGAACCTTTATGGCTGTTCTTGTGACTGGTACCCTGGAAGCTGAACGGCTGCGTGTGCATGGACATGCTAAATCCATGGCCAGACTTTAGGAGGAGCAGAAGTCTCACTCAGTTTGCTAAGGGTAGCATATAAATAAATATAAATATAAATATAAATATAAATATAAATATAAATATAAATATAAATATAAATATAAATATAAATATAAATATAAATATAAATATAAATATAAATATAAATATAAATATAGTGGCAAATTGACTGCATGAAACCTGGTTATGTATTTTGATTACTGTTCCAGTTAAAGAAACTATTGACATCTAAAGATCTGTTGTTCCTAAGTCTTAAATAAAAACAAAATTTACAAAGCTTTCCTTTTTTTTTTCTTAGAGGAACCCCAAATCTAAGCAGAAAAAAAGCAGGAAAAAAAAAAAGACAACAGAAGAAAGAGGAAAAACATCCTCATCATGCAGAAATCATAATGGGAAAGTACAGAAGATGTCCTTCTTTATAATGAAATTAAATGTACTGTATTTCCTAGAGAAAAACAAGTCACTCTATAGAGTTGAGCAAGCCTTTCCTGAGCACCACTTGTTTCTCAACATTTGAAAATATTACCTCTTTCCAAAAAAAATATTTTCTTATGTTGTTTCTTCCAGCTGTGGGAAAAAAGTCCGCAGAACAGCACCACAGTTCAAAGCAACCCTGCACAAGTACGGAACTGAATAAATCTCATATAAGCAAATTGTGCAATTACTTGTACAGCCCATCTCTGGTTATACAGTGCTCCTTTCTTGGCAGGTATCTCTATACTGCAAATATCACCCTACACCTATTATTAGAAAAGGATACAGAATACTTCCATCCCCCTTTTTCCATCATGCTTGTCAAAATCCTCAGCTCCATTAGCAAGAGCTCCTTCAAATTTTCTCTGTCTTCCACCACAGTGGTAAGCAGTCAGGGAGGGAGGAAGAAAGAGGGTATGCAATGGGTGGAGCAGCCACACAGTTGAAAGCATAAAAAAGTTAAAAAAGAAAGTTAAAAAGTGGACTGAAATGTAAATTACTACAATAGAGTGATCAGACTAACAAAATCATCTCACTCACGATTAAATCTTGCTATAAATGGATAACTAATACTGGACTGAAGATATGTTGCTGACACATTTGCTGATTCAAGGTCTCTCAAATACTGTAGTAAATTAAAACCAACAGAAAATATAAAATAATTTTCTTAATATTTTGTTGTGATGAAGTAATCTCAGAACTAAATATCTGGAACTTGTAACAGGATAGCTGATAAACAAGCTAAAAAGTGTGCAGTTCAATCAGACCAACCTTGAAGAATATATTCTACCAAAAAAACCACTAAAATTCCACCGATTCCAGAAACAGAAACTTCATAGTTTTTACAGAGTATGTGGAAAAAAATACAGAACCTTAAAAGGCACTCTAAGAAAGGGCATGTCAAACATGCTTCTGGATCCAGTAGACAGGATCCGGTCATACATCTTTTCCACTGTTCTAAAGCTCCCTTTGTAATTTATGCCTAGCAGTTAAAACGAGCCAGAAATGAATGAATAGCTAAACCAGACTAATCTGATTTGCAGTGGGGGTTAGAAGAGGTTCTGTGCATCTCTGAATTTCTTAAGCCAGCAGCTACTACAGAGATGGAGTCAGAGAATGCCAAAGGATGGCTGTAAGGGAAACAACTTCTTACTAAATTCCCGTGATTTGGTGCCCCTTGCTGTAAACTGGAAACATTTGTTTTAGAAACAGCATTTTTCCAGAATCAACTTATTTAACTGCCAACCCCATAGGCTTGGGAAAAGGAGTTCTCTTTCGGTTCTCATCCCTCTGGCCCCCAGCAGAACCCAATCTCTTCAGAAGCACACACTGCAGGGAGAGATAAAACTAGCTGTCTGGCAAGAAACTTTTCATTTCCAGCCTGTCTCCCTAGACGAATTTGGTCTTCACCACAGAATGAGTTTGACAGCTCTGCCCTCCACCATGAATGATTAATTTGTTATGGGTGTCCAGTTTAACCAAAGATGGATTTGAACAGAAAAAGCCCTGGTATACTTTCTATTTGCTACAGCTGCTTTAATGTAGGTGGAACCTCCTTCATTAAATCACAGAAAGCAAGAGAACCAAGCCTCATTTTTAAATGTCATTTTTCTCATTATAGTAGTCCTTCTGTGAATATCAAAACTGATCATATGAAAATATCTATGACAAGTATTTCATATTTGGATTTTGAAGGCTAATTGGAACTCTGAACTCCTTTTATTTTTCTAAATTGCTTTAAAACTATACAAACTGTAAAGCATATATATATATGTATTTTCAGTATTCTTGAATAAAAGATTTTGAAAAATTGAGGTATCTGATAAAACCAAGGAGCTGAAGTAAGACAGTAACAGCTTATGGGCCAAAACACAGGCATGCACATAGTTGATAAGGAATCTGAACTGTGTGTACAGACAAGTTTTACAAAACTTTTTTTTTTTTTTTTAAAGCGATGTGTATGGGGAGAGACACAGATGGGGAGGAAGAGAAGCACCATATGAAGCTGACAGAGAAGGCAGAAGGAAGCATATGTTGTGACACAAAAACTATAACCCTGAAAAAACTGAGGGTAAGTGCTGGCTTGAAGAAGCTTGGAACACTAAGCTATGAAACACCCTGTTTGATTCTTCCTGATGTTGCAGATTCCCTCTGAACAAGTGACAATGCATCAGGGAAATAACCAGCTCATCAATTTCTCATCTCAATGGGAAAAATCTGCAGAATTTTAATTTTGGTATAATGCTGAAACTAAAAAAGGGGAAAAAACCAAGTATGTTTAGGGTAAGCTATTACAAGGATACCTAAAACTATCAAATTGTCCAAATGCAGGAAGCAGAATTAGTTCTGTTGAAGGGCACAAACAGGATTTATAACAAACTAATGGGATTTATTTTGAAATCTATTATGCCTTATCTGATATATGTAGATGAAAATAAGATGATTCAGTAAATTTCCACTTGTCATAGAGGATTTGATGCTCACACTTGGAAGAAACTGAGAAAAAGAACTTTGGGTTTCTCTTTAAGATATTAAGGGAAAACATTTGTGAAGAAGGAAAGAAGCTAACACTGACAAGCAACAAAAATTAAAGTTTTTTCTCAAATTATTATTTACCAGTTTTAATCAGAAGGAGATGAAAGAGTAAAGAGATTCTCAGACCATTCAAACTACTGATTAATTAACATACAGACAAGAATTTGTTGTACAGAGTTACTGTGTTTGTAGGCATTTATTCAAGTTGTGGAGTACTAGCCTATAATTAATTTCACCTTCATAAATTAATAGCTAATTAGGAAGCAATTGAAATGCAAGTCACCAATTAATTTATGATATTTTTAGTTAAGCTGTTCATATATAACTAGAACCTAACGTAGAATTCAAAGTCTCATATGGTATTTTGTTGGCTCATACCATTCAACTTCATTCTTGTTTCTTCAGACATTTTGGGAAGATTTTATGATAATATATTTAAAATTCGTAATTTACAAATAGTGTGGAATGTAGAATACAGCAAAACATCAGACCTCTTGCTTTTCCTCTCAGTACTAACCTTCTGTGGTTCTTAATAGTCTCTTTGTTTCTTAATGAACAAAGGGTAAGCTTTGTGGCACCTACAGATGAAATAGTAAATGCTGGTTGCTGTTTTCTGCAAAGACACAAAAGCTGGGGAGGTTTAGAAGCTCATTGTGTTGAACTGCAAACACAAGGAATAATTTTCTCTACAGCTGGGCTGGCCATATTTGATGAAATTAAACCATCATATTTTGTAATGTGAGCATCTGAGAAGATGCTTTATCTTGAGAAGATCAAGATGCTTTATCTTGAGAAGAGATAAACAAAAACATACAGGACAGATAGGGCAGTAGGACATGGCCTCAAGTTAGGCCAGGAGAGATTTAGTTTCAATATTGGGAAAAATTTAATCACTAAAAGGGCTGTGAAACATTGGAACAAATTGCCCAGGGAGGTGGGTGTGTCGCCATCCCTGGGGTTGTTTAAAAGACACGTGGGTATGGCATTTAGGGACATCATTTACTGGTGGATTTGGCAGAGTTATGTTAATGATTGGATCCAATAATCTTAGAGGTTATTTTTGAGTGAAATGATCCTATGATTCTATATTTGTACTTTATGCAGCTGCAATTAACAGTAAATTGGTAGCTGCCACTGTGCAGATAGCACACTTATGTCTGCCCAAATATTTTCCCACCTATCTTATCCATTTTGGATGTCAAAAGGCATTGCTATTACACAAGAATTTATTGTGCAGAAGTGATGGCCTATTTCTTACCTTGCTCCATCTGACCCAGAGAAGGATCTCCCTAAATTCACCACTTCAGTGAAGGGTCTCCAGCTCTCAAGCTGAACAGGAGATCAGCAGTGTGTCTTCAGAACTGGGAACACTTTTCCCAATGGAAATTTTAAAATCACTATGGAAATGTGGAAGTCTAGAGTGATGATGTGGTTTTTGTGTGTTTTTAAAGTAACCATGTATTCCAGTGAGGGGGTATGTCTCATGGCACAGAGAAGCATGAGTTTATAAAGAGACTGCTAATGCTGTAACTCCTTGTCAGGAACTAAAAACAGAGACTTGAGTCCTGCTGTGTTTTGTGCCAGCCAAGACTAGAGATGTGCATGGTTTTGGAAGCCATGTCATTTCCATCATATAAAAAGTATTGGAATATTTAATTAAGAACAGTTTTTGCATTCTGTGGCTGAGGAGTTTAATGAGACGCCTCTGCATTTTCAGTCATTAAAGTCTTCTAGACCTGCCCACTGAGTGCCGCTGGTCCCTAGCAAGGCTCAGAGGCTCTTCCATTGAGCATCTCTGTCTCCCTGATGCCATTCCAGTCCTTTCCATTCACAGTCCACTAGTCCCATGACAGAAGGTGCACTTGGTGTGCTGGATCACAAAGCTACCACGGCACACATAGCCAGACTTACAGTGCAAGGCCATTTTCCAACTTTTTTTTCCATTTTGCTCCTGCAAATGGGGGACCCTACTTGGAGATCTTGTATTGTCACCATGTCCCTCTTCTCCAGTTTAAGCCACTGCCTGTGGCTAAAACACAGCCAAGTCAAACACTGCACCAAGCACTGCAAGTGCCAAAAGGGGAAAGCAGCTCTGCTGGCAATTGAGAAGTAGACAACACTGGACAAGCTGTATTACAGGGATGAAATAAGAATTTCCTTCGTTCAGAGTAAGAAATTCCATAGGTTTGTCACAGATACTTTATGTACTACTTTATGGCTCATCAGAAACTATCATAGACCCGAGAGAAAAAAAGCTGCAGCAATGGACTGTTCCCATTTAGGATGCCATAAGCAATCCAGGAGATAGAAGTTATTTGGCCTGAAGAAGACACAGCCTCCTGGAAAAGGTAGTCACCAGGAACTGATTTAAGTCTGCAAAGTGCAGCCATTGACAAAGCTGAGAAAAAACATTATTCAAAATTGTTATTCATTGTTCAAAGACATTAAAAGGAGTGAAAATTGCCTTTATTTTCAGTATGTTCAAGTGTCCAGACACACAGTTTTAAGCCTCAGCTAGAGATAACATGAGCATCCCTAATGGACTAAGCCTGTCTTGAATTAACCATATGACAATTTTCTACTTGTCATTTTTGTCATTTCCACCAGAACGTCTCTGGTGTCAAACAACAGAGTTTCTGTAAGACTGAATTTTCACAATTTTTTACCATCTTATAAAATCAATGCATCTCCATAATCATCCAGGAGAAAGTAATTTCTTTGGAAGAAACAGGGATAATGAACATGAAAAATTTCATTTTTGTTTTAAACATGTTATAACTGCAAGAACCAACTACACAGAATTACAAAAAGAATGGACAGAATATGTGCTATTTATATTAAACCTTATTGCTGACACGTCAAATTTATTACTTGGCAGCTTTTCTAATTGGCTTAAACCCTAACTATATAGTCAATATAAATAAAAATATATTTTCTTAAAGAATATTTATCAAGGAAAAAGTCTTTGTATTATCCATTTAAACTGTGTTTTTCCTGAAAAGCTTTATCAGAAGTAAAATGGAACTTTCTGTTCTTCTCTGCATGATTCAGAGCAGACAAAGAGGAATTTAAATAGAAAATCAAGCTGTAAAATTTTGTTTATCTGGGAGGAGGACTTGATTTCCTTTGTTTGAGTCGTTCCGCTCTAAGTAAATAACCAAGTATTTGTGGCTAGAATGCACAAACAAGAGAGAGACTTTGCAGACTCTACTTTCAGACAGGGTACTCACATGACAGGCCCAGGTTCAAGACCTTGCTCTGGATGAAGGAAAGGAGCAATTTCAGCTCGAGCCTTCCACATGAGGGTCAGCACTTTAGCCACTGGCTATTTTTGTGACTCAGAAGAGCAAGGCTCTTCTTTTTGGCATGATGTATGAAAACATTTAATTTCACTGCTGTGTTGAATAGAATGAACATTTTTCAAACCAGGACTCAATACAGCTCTGAATAAAACCTCAAATACTGTATCAGTAACATACTTAAGAAATTATATATTTTAGATTTTTTAAATTAATTTTTTAACAGAAATATCCACTTAATTAAGCTGCACTTTGTTCAGCTTTGCATATACTACATGTACATACATTTAACCCCCCAATGAAATCGTATTTCAGTTACGCAATGCCTGCTTCTCTCAAACTTTGCAAGTAACCTTTAAAGCCCTACACTTTCTACATTTGCAGCTTACCTGTGAGAAACAGCTCCCCAGGCCCCATGTTTATTCGTCAGTATGTTGAGTATCTTCTGTTTCAGCTGGTTGGCCGTGACATGATCTCGATGCTTTGCAGCACTGATGAGGTGATCGCACATCTTCTCCTCCTCTCTCCGGTCAGCAGCGTACTGAGCGCACTGTGACTGGGAATGAAAGAACACGCTTCATTAAAGACAGGCTACTTATGAGTGCCCTAAAATTATTATTTATTAAACTCTGAAAATGAAAAGAACTCATTAAAATACTTCTGAGAAGAACAGGACGTGCCATTTTTCCTAGTTTCTTCCAGGACAGGGTTAATTTTTTACAGTAGCTAGGAGGGAAGCATGTCCAAACCCTAGTGCTATTTGATATCATCTCATGTCACTTGCCAGGGGCAGGAGTCAGAGAAATTCTCGGGCTGGTCTGGGAAAAAGGTGTAGTAGGTGAAAAGGTCCAGTATTGTTTTACTTACTGAGTTTCTTTGTCTTATACCTTTTGTTAATAATATTGTTGCTGTTACTGTTCTCTTTCTTATCTCATTGCTGTTTCCAGTAAATTGTTCTTATCTCAAGTCCTGATTTTCACCTCCTGTGCCTCCAGTTCTCAACACAACCATGGAAGGGGTGGGGAAGTGATTAAACAGTGTCTGCTTTGGGAGAGTCTAGGTGAGGACACCAAATCTTTCTGTAGTACTAAATCATGACACCATTCAATTGAAATATTCTGCTACTAAATATTATCCATGAAAAAGTACTCATTTAGAACATGTAAAAACTGAAACACCAAGGCCAAAGACAACATAATTGCAATTAAAAACATTAAGCCATACATCTGGGTATGTGTATATTCATGGCCGTGGAGATACCTTAAAAGTTAGCCTTTCTTTTGTAAATGTTTCGTGTGTTCTCAGGTGTATAAAATACACCTCTAACATACATAGGACAATATACAAGAAAAAATTATGTATGCTGTTTTTGATTTTTAAATTATATTAACACATAAAATTAAAAAAAAATTATTATTTTATTTCTACAAATGCTAAACTAAAAAATTAGAGTATATTTTCAATTTCATAGCACAACACGCAAAATTTTGATAACATACTACCAATTCTAGAAACCCTACCAGATAAAAAAAATCACTCATCTTTTAAGCTGAAAAAGATCTAATATTTCCATCATGTGTCCTTTGAGAGAAAACTACCTCAAAAATAAATGCTGTGGTCCTTGAGCTTCACATGAATTTTTTTATAAACTGCTAGAATTCTATAGTGTATTTTTGTTTTTATAAATCCTTTCTTTATGGATAAGGGCAATATTTTTCCATTTCTTTACTCAAAATCATGCTAAGTTCAAACTCAATTTCTCCTCCTTGTAAAAATTCTTTCAAAATGTCTAAAGAAAGGGAATGCAGGAGAGCAATCAAATAAAATCCAGTAAAAGTATAATTATCTAGGTATAAATCACAAAGGCTAGAATATTCTCAGAATAGCTAATTTAAAAAGTATCTTTTATGACATGTTTTTTGCACTTACAGTTTTTGCGCACCATTTTAGAACACTTAACCAACACTCAGTGCTGTAATAGTGCTGAATAGAAACCAATTTTCTAGTATTCAAAAGAGCAATTAAAATTAAGTTAACCTCATACTTTATATTTTATTCTTAATATTTCTGCATGCTACCTTTTTAGTACAGATCACATTAGCATTCAGTAAGATTTTAACAGTCATCTTTCTATTGTGTTTACAGACATCATTTCAAGTAATCTATCCGGGAAGGAACAATGGTTACACTAATTCATAAAGGGTTAATTCATTTTCCAATTTATCTTCTTGTACAGGGAGGCACCAATTAGTACAATGATCTGCCTTAGTAATGAGGTTAATATTTCACCAGCTCATTGGACAGTAAAATTAAATTTTCATTTTTCTTCCTGAACAATTACAAAGGTTAACAAAATGAAAGTTAACTGTGAAGTACCCATTCTGAGAGGAATTCTCTTGGCTGTGACTACAGCTGGGGTCACAGAATAAAATTCATGCCGGTCCATGGCCTATGTGGGAGACACAGTAACTTGGTGCAGCTTGGAACAAATAATTTCACCCATAATGATTCAATTAAAGTTTAAAGGGCAGAAATAAAATAAAATAGTCATGCACTTCTCTAGATGAGAGCAATGATTAACATGTACTAAACCCCAGAACATATACCTCTACAGTTTATTAAAACAAAATGACAGATATACAATCATGTAGCAGAAAACTACCAGAAATCTCTTTGTCCCTACTGCTTTCAAGTAGGATGAAAAATAAAATATTCAGTTATATTCCCACCATTATTAAAGACAATATATAAAGCATTCTTTCAGACTTTAGCCATCACCTTATTTAAGTAACTGTGAATTTCACTTTAAAAGTTTACATTTTACATTTTCCTTTTATGATTTGCAGATTTTAACTTAGTCACCTAAAATGTGTACTTCGGTTCTTTCCTACAACAAATGTAATGAGAATTTTCATATATGAAAAATGTGTTGGTTTCTTTACCAGACAATAAGACAGACTTGAGGCTACTCCTTTAGGGAATTTAGTTAATAATTCTAAATCCTATTTGCTAACAGAAGCTGGAAGTTAATTGAATATTCTCATTTTGTCTAGAGTTCTGACAGATCTTATACCTCAATGTATTTTTCAAAGAACAGATAACTCAATCTTCCATTGTCATCTTAGGTTACTGCATGATGCTCTGATAGATATCAAATGTTATTTATTGTTGAGGCAATATAAAACTTCACTCTGACATACACTTAATTGTAAATGCAATTTTATCTACGTTCAAAATATCCAGTATAAGCTTGGTAATAAAGTTGTTGGAATCCCGTATGACAAGTGTCTGCTGTCTGCTCTGACAAAATGAAGTAAAGGTTATGTGTATTCAAAATGACAACAGATATCTCTGTGTCTCACAGCTCTCAGCTAGGTCAAGGAGCACAAAAACTGGTACATCAAAGCACACATTTAAAAGAGCTGTTCCAAGGAGATAAAAACCTCATCAAAACTAAGATTACTGGGTCTTATTTCTAGCCACCAGGTGCTTGTTGACATTTTCTGACAGATTAATAAATTGATATAGTTATTTATTATCATCAATACTAAGGCTGTCTATCTCAATCCTAATGCTAGGTCCCTTGAGCAGTAAAAGATGTGAAATACATGACTATATATATATATACCTACTTCTACACAAATGTGTGCAAACACAAGACAGGTTAGGAAACAATAAAAACGATGAAGTGTATGAAACATCATAAAAATGTAAACCCATATTTGATAAAGTCATATAAAAAATGAAGTTTCAAATTTACTCCATTACTTTTGCATGCTTTTCTTTTTTAATAGGAACAAAATTAATCCTGTATAAACAATAGAAAACCTATTGAACTGAAGACATTTAAAAAACAGGGGATTTAACGTTTGGATCACTTTCAAGCAATGTAATTTAAATTATATCCTGACCACTCATTGATGAAAAAGAAATTGAGTGTTGACTCCTTTTCAGAATAAGAAATATAGATATTGAAGAGTTCTGTGAGTCAACTGCTCTGTTACATCTTCCAATACTGAATCTTACTGTCGATAGTTAATGATTCCTAACTACCAAGAAAGATATGCAGTATCGTATTTCACTTTATAAAAAGTGTTCTAAAGTGCTCCAAAATTCAAACTGTTTGAAGAAAACTACCTTAAATATTAATTCTGTTCAACAAAACATTTCTATCTCTTATTTTTTGTGATGTATCTTAAATGTACAATTGCTTTGCCTTTTTACTGAACTCATACAAACTTTTGTAATAATCAACAAATACATTAATAAGATGTTTTGCATTACTATTTTCAATAAATCAGAAAAGTTCTTTGTGAACCAAAGGGTCTACCGTATCAGATTAGACTTTCTGATTAAGGCATTTCTTCAAGCTGTAAATGCTTTTATGAATTTCAGTGACAAGATGAGAAATTAAACCCATTCCTGGTGCTTGACATTTACCAAAGCTTTTAAAAACCAGTTTTGAAATGTTTTCAATGTAAATTTCTTCCCCTGAAGAAAAAAAAATAAAATCTTTATTGCATGGAGTTATAGTCTAGGTGTCAACTGAGTGAAAACAGAGAACCAGAAATGCGCCAGCTCTCAGGCTTACCTCAAACTCAGCGTGCTTGTGGACATCTTCAGCTCTTTGTCGGTTTAAAATAAATTCTGCTTCATTTGCAACACGCACTATATGGTCTTTCATTGCATGACACAATAATCTAGAATAAGAAAAATCAGAATCAGCCTTTTTATTTGATGTACTTCAAATAAACTATTTTGGTAGATTTACTTGAAATGGAAAATCAATGAAACTTCTGCAATTACATTTTCAAATTAGTTGAAATAAAAAAAATAATTTTATCCAAATTTTCCTGCATTGTGAAGACACAAAGAAATCACATTAAATGGGAGAAAAGTTTTCCATTCATTATTGAAGGCAAAAGTTCTTTATGGAAGAATATATTTTGAGTATGTTTTTAACAGCAGTCTCAACATGAATACTGCACTGTCATTTGAAAAGATCTAGAAAATTGCTTAAACTCTTACTTGTACCTTTGGAAACATCAAACAGAGCTAATCCAATTTCAGTCCTTAAAATTCATTACTGAAGATTTAAAATTCTATTAGAATTGCAAAATAATGTCAATATCTCTCACATATTTCTTCAAACACTAGTGTGAAAAGTGCATCACGTTTCCATCTTTTCAAGGTATCAGAAATAGTCAAATCTTACTCAAAAATGACCAAAAATCAGATTAAGAGTGGATTGAGACTGAGGATGTCAGACAGCCACATTAACTTAAGACTTTTGTAAAGACCACAAAATAACAGGAGGTGCATAACAAAATTTCAGCATAAACACTGTGCTGTTAAAAATGCTCACATGTTTTTGGTCAGCAAGAATGGAACCAACTGCTTTTTTGTCCCTATCGCCCATATCTAGGTTTGGCCATTATATTAAAAATTACTCTGCTCTTCTTATCAGCAGGGAGAAAATCTCTTTCAGGGTGCAATGACCTGACAGGTCTGTTTAGGATGAGGAAGAAGTGTTTCTTTTCCTGTGAAAGTGGAACATGGCCTGGGATTTTCCTTCTTGCAGCAACAGGGAAAGAATTTCAGAGTTTCTTGTATTAAGGCTGTGAAATTTCTAGCAAATTCAACCCTAAGTTGGTGTTTGGTGTTAGAAGCACCACAAATTAGAAATGAAAGTCACGATTACTAAACCTTACACCTGTAAGATGGAAAGATCTGAACTCTATTTTTGCCTCCTTTGGTGTGTTCTACCATCTGTGAATTAAGGAAATGACTAACCCTGAACTAATATTTAATAAGTGTGCATGGCAAAGGAAACCACAATGCTTGGGCCTCTGTTTTAGAGATGAAGACAAAAAAACTTGGATCAAGGTTTCACAGTGGATATTCATGCTTTTAATAACCTTTTTAATTATATCTAACCCTTTGTTATTTCTAAAGCAAAAAGTTTTTTTTTCTAATTATAAGCTGAAAGACTAAAGTTGCCTACACTTCAGTCTTCAAAATTTAGCCTTATTTTTTAATCTACCCTGCTGGAAGATACGTTTCAGTATTTTATTACTGTTAAGCATTCAGATTTTTATTGTCAAGATGTAATGACTGCCCTCAGATATGGATTAGGAGTGAACATTAGTGGATGAAAAGAAGATGATGACAGATCCTTCCGTGGTGCCTAGCAATAAAACAAGGGGCAGTGGACACAACATGGATCACAGGAAGCTCCTGCTGAATATGAGGAAAAATGTCTTTACTTTGTGGGTGACAGAGCACTGCAGCAGGGTGCCCGGAGAGGTTGTGGAGTCTCCTGTCCTGGAGAAATTCAAAAGCCATCTGGACACAAATGTGCAACCTGGGATATCTCAGTGTTATTTCAACAGTGTCTTGCCAGTTGCCTCAAACACTCTCACATATCTATCACTGACTGAGTCTTCTTCAAGAAAAAGATTTAACGAATTAGTATTATCACAAAAGTGAGGAAACAGCCTCTTAAAAGTGAATCATCAACTAAATAATATGGTATCAATGTGTGGTAATAAGGGACGTACTATGATTCACTTACCTTAGGGGCTTGTATGCACCTAAGGTAGAACTTCAAAGGCTGGGTAAACTATGTTTTTCTATCTAGAAGGCCATTAATAATCATGCTAGTCCTAAAATCACTTGACAGAAAGACAGACTTTGAAAAAAGGAAGGATAAAAATCCAGGCCATCATTTAAAAATCTTGTGTGGCTACAAAAGAAGCCTTGACCTGGATGTTTTGATTTGCAAGTATGCAGGGCTGAAAACAGAAGCATAATAAATTAAAGCCGTTAAATGTGTCATCACTGAGAGGCAGTGACTACAAGGTTGCAGAAGCAATGTCTTACAAAGGTTTTTGCTGAGCTACTTGCTTCTGTGCTTTTTCAATTTTAAAAGCACTATTAAAAAATAATTTTTGGTATTGGTTTTAAGTTTTAATTGAAAGATACCATGTATTCTCAAACTACATTCTTACTAAGTAAAAGATTTACTGGGTTAAATCAGAGCAAACTAACTCTGAATCTCAGATCTGTATAGACACAGCACTCACTATTCAATGCACTGTCTTAACTGTTTTATACCTGATGAAAAAGCATGATAATGTTGTCATCCTTTGAATACTAACTAATTTATCTAAATTCTGAATAATTCAACCACATGCATGGCATAACATTACTAAAAAAAAAAAAAGAAACCTCCAACTTTCTGGCTTGAGAAAAAGTGCCTACAACTTATTTTGGATTCTCAAAGGAAATAGAAAAAGAAATTATTCAGAAATAATCCAAAATCAGGAGAAAGCTTACCCTCAGTAGTACCAAA
This sequence comes from Pseudopodoces humilis, assembly GCF_049639895.1. Lineage (NCBI taxonomy): Eukaryota > Metazoa > Chordata > Aves > Passeriformes > Paridae > Pseudopodoces > Pseudopodoces humilis. The sequence goes on from NC_142201.1 coordinate 65,851,796, forward strand.
GGCTCCCAGTACATTAAAAAAATTAAAAATCTCCCTTCACACACTACAACTAAGGGAAAAGAAGAAGGATCTCTAGGTCAGCAAATTCACTCTTTATTGCAACAGGCAGCTAAATCATTCAAAATCTTTCAAAAACTGTTTTTAGTTTATGAGTTTATGACACCTATTTTCATTAAATCTACTTCATGAAATGTGTTTTCAGTATATGAAAATGTGATTGAGTTACTTTCCTCCTACACAGACCTTGGAAGACTCTCTGATGCTTAAAACCCTTTTCCTCTCCAATCCAAATGAATTCTTTAGCAGTATTTACTGTCTTATTTTCCATAAACCTTGTCCTTAGGTTTACACAATCCTTCCTTCTGATGATCTTCTGATATTCTATGTATTCCTATTTATTATGCTAAATAAATCAAATCTCTTTATTTTTTGTGTATAGCAAAACAGTTGGTAAGAGGGGTTTTACTAATATCATAGCTTGATTTTACCTTTTCTGCAAGTGCATATCCAAAACTGTCAGCAGTATTCTAGACACTATTTACACAGTAACATGAATTCTGCCTTATTTCAATAAATATCCTTTCTGATACAATTCTAGAATTGTTTTTCCCTTTTTCTTAGCCCTATATTCTGTGATTTTGCACAAGAAAATTTCAGTGATATTTCAGTCCTCAGATACTTCCAAAAGATGCATATATTTTCTAGCATGTATTTTCAAGAATATGAACTCCATGTACTGTTACATTATAAAATATTTATATAGTACATTACACTGTATAACATTTATATTAATGCAGGTTAAAACCCACCCAGTATATCCTGATTGATACTTCTGTCATCTGCCCAACTAGGTTTCCCATCCACAGTTTTTTACAGAGCATTCTCTTTTTTTGGGGAAAAGTCTGTCCTCTGGATCTTTCCCTAACCATCATCCTCTACTGAAGTGACCAATCCCACTGAGAAGGACCTTGAGGCACAAGAATTCATGTATACTTGCAAGATCAAAGGGGTGATCTAAAATTTGAGAGCTTTCCAATTTTTACTCTCCTTTGGGAAAAAACCCTGTGTTCTTTAGTGAGATCTCCTTATCCCTGAGTGACTGAGTTATACCCACTGCTCTCATTCACCCTTGTAAATCCTCATCCTGTTTCAGCAAGCACCACCCTCAGCAGACCTAGTAGCTACACTAAGATTGAGACAGTGAGGAATCAGGCCTTCTGATCATATTTATAAATGTACAACCTACCTAAGCAATACTGCCAAAAGGCTAAGGAGTTTCATGAGAAGTTTCACCACAGCCTTGCTGTACTTTTTATTCTCACTTCCAGTAATTTATGATTTACAAAAAAAAAAACCCAAAAAACAAACAAACAAAAAAAAACCAACAGAAAAAAAAAAAAGCCTTGAATAAAAAAAGTTAAAAATTGACCTTGAAAAATGTTTGGCTTTATCCTACGTGACCATTTCTTCAGTTGCACCACTGAAACTCCTACCAGTATTGAAGACAACCATGCTTGCCAGATGATCAGATCTCAACCAAGAACTGATGACCAGCAAAAAAAACTCACCCCCTCTTTGTGTGGCAATAAGTTTCATATGAAACTTATGATTTCTCTTCACCCAGACAAGCTTAATTTATATTAATGCCCCCAAATATTCAAACCACAGTTAAAGTTCCTTTACTAGGAAACAGGTTTGACTTTGTTTTAGACTGAATCAAAAGACTTTCAGTAGGGAATCCACCAGCAAAGGAGTCTGAAATGACTTGTGTCTCAAATCCTTCTAAAGAGAAATGGGCTTTCTGTTCAGATAACTGTGGAATTTTCAGCTGAAGATATGGAAAAATCTCTAATTAAAATAACCTAGTACTTCATAAAAAGCATGACAAGGATTAAGTATCTATAGGAATAAATGGTAGGGTCTCCTTAATCTAAAAATGGAAGAATCTCAGACTTACGAGCAAGACCAGACTGAGAGCAAGTTTCAGGACATGAATATTCATAAATATGAGTTATTTGTAAATATTGTTTTGGAGTAGGTAGGAAGTTATTTTAAATCCATGCATCTAGCTTTCCAGAATTCTGTCCTCAGCAAAGTAACTTTAGAATTCCAGAGTGCTTACCGGTTAAAGGAAGATGTGAAAAAGTATGTGCAACCAATCAGAAGCCAGTTTTACAGATAATGGAGTTTAAAAAGGCTGGATTGTGGAGTACCACATTCCATGAAGTAATTCAGATAAATAGCCAGTGCCTGGGAGAACTTTTAGAGTTTTGGAAATAGTAATTGAGAGAAGACTATACACAAACTGTATTAGAAACCTCTAAAAACCATAAAAAGCTTGCAAAACATCTAAATGTGGATTGGGAGGCTATTTGTACACCTATCAGAACTGAAGAGAACTGGGAAAATTCTTATTTCACTAAATATCCTAACCTGACTTTGCTATCCTGCAGTCATTTGTTCCTAGTAATAATCTCACACAGAGAGCACTTACAGCTTTCATGCTGCTAGACAAAAGGATTGATCTTGTGTTACCCAGTCTTTCCTTTATTTGAAACAAACTAAAATCCCAGATCATTCCCAAACAGCAATTTTCAAAAAAGATTATCAAATGAACATTTGTTATAATTTAGCTAAGATCTTTTTATCTCTACTCATTCCTGAAGTTCTGCCAACTCACATGTCCAGAGAAACAGATGTTCCTCTGACTTACTTTCATCATATGCCCATAGCTTTATTTAAAAAAAAACAAAAACCAAAAAACACAGCCTGGAAATGTGCCATGTTTTCATCAAACAATTGTTTTGACAATTATTACTCTTAATGGCATTCATAAGAAATGCAACCTGTCATTGCACTTGGTTTCTGCAATAGGATAGTTCATAATAATAATAAATAATAAATAAATAATTTGAAGAGCTTGAAGTTCCACAGGATGCAGTACTGCTATGAATACTTTGAAAGTAAATTCCTATAAATTTTGCAAAGTCATGTCTAAGACAGAGGTCTCATTTCTTGCAAGACAGCAATGATGAAGAATTCCCTAGAGAAAAGTTTGAAATTACAGCATGCAAACACTGGCTATTCAACTACAACATAAGCACATTGACAAGACAAATTTCATGGAGGGTAACTATAATTGTTTCAGAAATGTCACAGAAGTTGTAACAGATTCAGTGAAACTCAGAGGTGACTACAAAAAATCTGTTCCACTCTCCATAAAGACTTGCAGAAGAATTTTCTAAATCAAGAGGAATCTGTCTCTTTGTAATTGTGACTGCCCAGTAAACACCCATGACCAGCAGTTATAACTGAGATGGCCTTTATCTCAGGATCAGCCTCTGCTTTGAGATATGACCTGATCAGGCAATTCTAGAAAGGGCAAGAAAACCTCTAATAGATCTAAGAACTATAGCTTGTACACAAGTACAAGTACACAGATGGTTACCATAACAATGTACACTTTGTCCAACACAAACTACTTGTCTGGAGGTAGGACAAGGACTATATTAAGGAACATGAGATCATGAAGAAGCACATCTAAACAAGGGACACAGGCTCACACTTTAGCTGGAGTAGAAATACAGACATTCAGTGCCCACTTTTACATAAGTATCTATGACAGGACTCTTCTAATAAAGGAAGAGGACATCTAGGATAGATTTCCATAAAACGGCCACCCAGAATTAACAAAAAATTCCTCCAATCAAAAGTTACACTTGGTGAAGATGACAATAAAGCAGCAGAATTTGGTTATATCTGTCAAAGACAGAACAATCAAACTCCTTTGCTCTTATTTATGTTTTCTAAGTGCTACTGCTTCCCCAGTGTTATTTTCTGACTGCATTTTCATATGTTGGATTTTGTACATCAGACCAGAATCTTTTGCAAGTGGTAGCCCTGAGCTCCTTATGATCTGATGACCCAATTATCTCGCCTTCTTGGAAGTTTCAGGTCAGGTCCCCAGTCTGTCCTGTAATCAAGATCATTATCAAAACAGAAAAAAGGAACAGCATCCATTTTGGACCCTACTACTAGATCAGCTCTTTGAGAGCTATTAAGAGACCCAACTGCAGATGCACATCCTAAATCAAATATGCCAAGTGGCACTATATACCTTTTAACACATGCCTGAACATTTAAGTATTGCAGACAGTGAATAATGGCTGAGAACTAATTTACCACAAACCAAAAATATCAGAACTGCCAAACTGCAACAGAGATGTTCAAAAGAAAATCTGATGCAGTTACCCTACAATCCCAGCTGAGGTAACAAGAAAAGAATATAATTCTTTATGAGCCTCCTTCCAGGACTGAATCAGCAAAATTTAAAGAAACACTGATTTCCAGACTATTTAAACATTCTATTATTTTTAAAAAAATATTCCAACAAAACAAGGTTTAAAAGAAAATGGCTTCTTGTGAATTTTAAATATGCTCAGAGGTCCACACAGGCGCTAAAATATGTATTTTCATGGCTAAAGGCAGAAAGCACACTTAGGTACAGAGATAGAATTACAGGAGCAAAGTTTACAATTTTAAATCTGAGATTAAATATAGGCTCATGTTGCCTTAAATTTATATATTATTATATATATTAGAATTAGACTACTTCTATCTAAATTGAAGAAACTATGTAAAAAGTAAAGGAAAATATTTAAATGAAAGGAACAAGATAATCTCTTTAAAGAGGTGAATATTTTGAAAGCATAACAGGGGAAGGTAATGGATGATGAGGATAGTAATTCAGCTCTGAAAGATGAACAGATCATGACCTATAAAATCCATTTCTTAGGCAGGATAGATCCCTGAGATACTCTGTCAAAAACATCAAGTTAAGGTACAGCAAATCAACCACAAACCTTGGACTCTGTTTAAGCAGTAAGTCTGTTATCTATTTAGCTGTCCATGCATTCAGAATGTAGAGTTCTAACTGATGCATGAGTTTTGTGGGACCTTTCTAGTGTCAAGATAAATGGTGCTCATTCTTATTCCTGTGACCACAAATTTGATTGTTTTATCTTTTTTATGATATAAAGCAAATAGGTTGGTTTTAGCTTTCCAAAAGCTAACCAGCCATGGATGGTTTAGCTTTTGTAAATCCATGTTGATTGTTCTCAATTACCTTCTCTTTCAAGCAGACAGAATGTGTTTCAAAGGGACTTGCTACATGGTCTTCCAAGGGCCAGGAGAAAAAATGACAAGCTTTTCTCTGGATTTGGAGGACTGTTTTAAAGATGGGTGTAACATATGCCTTTCTCCAGGCACCTGTAAGCTGCCCCAGTTTCCTTGACTTGGATCGGTGATCAGCCTCGCAAAGACTTCCACAACCATCAGATGCACCCCATCAGGTACCATGGGCTTGTATGGGACAAGTTGTCTCAAGGAATTCTTGACTCAAACCTTATCCACTGTTGGTGGAGGTCCACCTTGAACCCTTTCACTAAAGGCAGAGCCTTGATAAAATTTAATGAAGACTGAGGCAAATAAGGCATTGAGCATCTCAGTCATATCTGTGACTAAATCATCCACCCCATTCAACAAGATATTTCCCTTTGTCAGTCTACTAATGAAGCTCTTGTTGTCCATGATATCTCTTTCACGTTTAATTTCCAGCTGACTACTGGCCTTCTTGACAATACTCCTTACGTGCTCATGCTTCTAAATTCCTCCTTTCTAGCCATCTTCTAGTTCCACCTCCTGAGTACTCTCTTTTTGTATCAGAGATTTATGATAATTTCTTTCTGCTGCCTGAACCACTCTCTTGCTATATCTACATTTTTTTCCTGTCCCTGCACTTTGATAATGCTGTACTTAAAAGTCTGACACCTTGTAGAGAGCTACCTTGAGGCACACATTTGCCTCCCATGGGATCCTACTGACCAGTTTCCTGAATAGGCTAAGATTTGCACTCATGGAATTCGCATTCTGCTACCCTCAATCCTCACTTCCCTCAGGGCCTTGAATACCACTGTTTCATGGCAAGTACAGACAAAGGTGTCTCTAATTAATCACATCCAAAAATAATTCTTGCTTACTGGTAAATAGCAGATCCTGCTATGTGTCACTCTGAGCTGCCTCATCCTCTATCAAGAAGTCACCCCCAGCACTCGTCAGTAATTGTCTTCCCTACATGCATCCCACCTTGTTGCACTTCCAGAGGTTGTCAGGAAGGTTAAAGATTCATGAGGAACTAGGGTTTGTGATCCAGACACTTCAAGGTGTTTAGAGAATGCTTCTTCCTTTCCCTCACCCTGAATGAGTGGTCTGTAACACCATCATGACTCTCCTCAGGACTCTCATCTTGTCCTGCATGCTATCAACCAGACTATCTTCCATCCCACTAAAGAACTTCAATAATTTAAACTCCTTCTTCACAGAGAAGGCAACACCCCCTCGTTTTCTCTGACTATCTTTTCCAGGGAAACTGTCTATTGCAGCACTTTTGTCACAGTGCAGGCTGTCCCACCAAATTTTATTTATTCCTTCCAATGATGTCATAGTTTTGTGATTGCATGTGGAATAATTTCTACTCCCAGTTGCCCAAGATGTATGCATTTGTATACATATTTGCTCAAGGTGGGTGCTCTTATCTCCTGTTTTTGTCAGTGAGCAGACATTTTCTTTTGACCTCATCCATCACTACTCCACTTACATGTGGGCCATAGTCTCCCTCACGTATCATTCCTAAGGAATGTCTCCTTTCACAGCCAACATTGCAGATGCATCCAGCTCTAAAATTGTGAAGCCTGCTTATATGTACACACCAATGTAAATCTGAAATCCTAATTAAGCTGCTGTCAGTGAAGCTCTTGACATGTGTGATACCCTCAACATCACACATTCATAGCAGGAGACTGATTAAATAGAAGCATAAAGTTCAAGATCATAACCAGGATGTCACTAAATCTTTCAGGTGTATTACATACCTTGAAAGAATTAATTTAAATCTGTAGTCAGATCTCTTGTTACATTAAAAGCTGTTGCAACACTCTTATTTTTAGAAAGCTATATCAGTGTTTCTGTATTGAATTCCGAAACTATGTGTTATTCAGATCTTCCTAAAAAAAACAATATCTATACCAAAAAGCCCAAGAAACAGTAAATCATCCAATTTATAATGAAAATGCAGTTTGTTAAACTAACAGGAATATATCTGTAATTGTTTAAACTACACCTAAATTGAAATATTTTATTTAATAACATTCCTAATGCATTCAAAGATCTAAAAGGCACTTAAATTATTTCAGGAAGAAATAACAAGAGCTAGGTACTCAAAAAATCAACCTACAGCATCAATTAAAATATAGATGTCTAACTGGAGATATTAAAACTGTGGACTTCCACATTACATCTAAATATTTTCATCCACATTCAAAAGAAAAGTCTTTTCCAAAACTTTTGATTTATTTCCCAGGTCTCTCAAAAGCTTACCCAGAAAGTCCTTCAAAAGATTCTTAGTCTTCATTTTGCTTTTAATAATTTAAAATTCAATCATTATTGCACAGTGATTATATGCAATTTTACATCCCATTAACCCTGCTTTGTTTTAATTATAAAGATCCTTTGTTAGATTCCTTTAAATGATCCAGTTTATAATTTCAGGTTATCCTAGGGAGCACTTTAATTCAGCTGCACATTCATCAACTCTTTATGTCCTGTTAATTGTTGACAACTGCACAATTACATTCTCTAGCTATGATTGATGAATTGCATTCACAAGTTTAGCTATTAAGTAGAATAAATATTTATAACAATTTTCAGTTAAAGGATTGTTATCTTTGTTCCCAAAAGGGTAAATTAAAAACGGACGGGCTGATTGCAAAGAAGAGTATTCCAGTAACACACACACACTTATTCCAAAACACCTTTTTGAGAAAAGTATAGCAAGGAACATGTGTCCAAGGGCAGTTTGATTAGACATTCCTATGACTGGATTTCAGGAGTGGCTCTTAAATAATAAGCTTACTATAATTATTTAGTCTGTTGCCAGGTAATATATCTTGTACAATGTGTAGTCCATGACCCACTCAGGTGAGCCCTATTATGGTGTAAAAACTCATATTTGCACTTCACAGCAAGAAGAATTTCCAATGGAGGGACTTACATTTTCTACTGCTATATAGCACCATAACTTCAGTGTGCACAGGGAATCCAGGAGAATTTACAGCAGCCAAATACTGGGTAATAACTTTTTTTTTTAATACTCATACTCCTATATTTCTATACTCTGATGTTTTCTAAATTTCATTTCAAATAAATGCATGACTTAACCACCGAAATATCAGATAGAAAAAAATATTCTACAATAAAGAGAAGACTTGATACTTCACTTTGGTAATGAGATATCATTGGTGAAAAAAGAAATCACACATAAAATGACATCTCTTCAACAGGTGTATTGCTATTTATTTTTCTTTTTTTTAGCTGCATATAACAAAATGTGTAGATTCAAGTGGATTTAATGTATTGGCCAATACAAATCAGAAACACTGCATAAGTGGTTTAGCTCGTCTTAGGTACTCTTCTACCAGAAAGGCCAAAGAGTCTCCCTTTGCTTCCCAGCTTGCTGTCAGGAAGTACTGAGAAACAATGCACAGAGCAGAACACATAGAATTAAAATTACTTTAATTTTAGGTAAGGAATAGGACTGGTAAAAAAATTCATAAAAAATTACAAAATCAAGGAAACTTATATAAACATAATGTCATGTGTGGTTTACAGGACTCAAATTGGACTGGAAATTCTAGATAAAATAATCATGAAATGATAGTGTAGAGAAGTACGTTTGTAAATGAATGCTCTGCTCCTAAAACAGATGGAGCAGCAGATGGTTTTACAGATTGGGCTCCCTGGACTCTCTGGGTGAAACAACCTTGCTGCTCTGGAGAATGGTGGTTCAATTCTCAAATAACCCTAAACTTATATACAGTTCAAGGAAATTCTATTTCCTTCTGTCAATAAACAAATTTTTCAGAATTTACACACTTACAAATTAAATATTTACTATATAAAGTATCTATACAATAAATACCTTAATTAACACAGCCTTTTCACAATCTTTTTGGAGCAGATGGTGAGGAAGTATTATCACCCAATGGAATAAATGCAAAATGACTACTTGTTCAAAAGCTTTGAAATTCATTACCTTCCTTCATTGATGAGCTCAATAAATGCAAGTCCTGCATTCTTCTGAATAGAATTTTGCCATTCCTAAGAAGGTAAAACATAACATAATCAAAACCCAAGGATTTTAAACCACATTTTTTGAAGCTGACCCTGGTGACTTCCTAAGGAAATTGAATTTAGGCAGAACTTCTTAAATGCACCACCTCCCCCCACCTCCCCCAAAAGAATGATCTGATAATTTAAAAACTGTAATTCATTCAGATTTTCAAATAAATGTTAGGTGGTCATGTCTTCTGTTTCACCCTTAAGCAAGCTTTAGTTTCCTTGTCTACAGAATATGAAAAAACATTTTGTTTCTCCAGTTCATGCGGTTGCCCAATGATTAGTGCAACAAAGTACCTTCTTCATGTTGCATCACCTTGCACATTTTATTATAAAGGATAGGCAATAATCTGTGTAAAATCCATCCTCTCAGTGTTCAATTTTTGCTTCTTTCCAATTATAAGTGAAAACAAAACCAGCCTATAATCACAACCTAATTTTTTAATTGTTTTACTGTTACCATGGATTCCCAAGATGAAACTTCAAACCAATTTAAACCAGCTGATATTAAATTTAACAGGATTTTACTTCATATACCACTAAGTTGAAGAGAAGCTTCACAATGCATCACAAATAGCTTTTGTCATACAACCCACTGCCTCTATCACATCAAGAATTCTGATACTTGAGATGGAAAAGGGTTGATCTCTCTCTCTCTCTAAGAAGAGATTATTTTCTTTTGCAATAATTCCTTAAAATTTTTCTTTAAAAACAGTAAGTATTTCCTCTGAATCATAATGAAAAACAAAACAAAGTATATTAGCTGGATTACAGTACACAGAGAGATTTCCTAGACTAAGACTTCATGTTGTCAATGGGTAGAGTGTTACAGTTACAGAACTATTCAATCTACATTAAATTTTTTCCAACAGTAAAAAATAAGGCAGAAATTCATAATTCTTGTTTCCTAATACGGGTGAAAAAAGATGGTTATGCATAGATAAGAAAATTTTCTCAAAGAATAGCTGTGAAATCTAGTCACTAATCAGCAAAGTGCTTCTTACTGATTATATGAAAATTCACAGATTTGACCAAGTCATGCATCTTAAAAAAACCCCAATAACAATAATCTAATACTCATTATTGGTTTTATAAAAGGCAAGCTACTAAAATGAACATACTCTTGACCCGAGGCTGAGCAGGTAACTCCTGGTTAGGGAAGACAGAGTATCAGCACTCAAGCCTCCAGCTTATGAGCTGGAAAACCATTGTAACAGGTCCTTTTTTCAGTGCTGCTGATTTTGTTATTTTTCAAATCCAGTAACTGAAGCTAATAATATCACTTTTGGAAGCAGTTAAATCATCTCTGTAGAGTAGAAAATCACTCTGAGAAACTAAGAATGAAAGAATTCAATTACCTAAAACAGGCACCTTGAGACATCTTAAGAAACAAATCTCTGGGTTAGAGACACTGTTTAAAGTGTAGCATTTTTTATTTTTTATCAGAGCCTTTTACTGTACACTATAAAAACCACTATTAGCATTTTCTTTTGAGAGGCTTTTCTGCACCACAGCTGCTGTGACTTTGCAGTCAGGAAAGCAGAACTGGTATGACTAAAAATCAGGAAAGAAGTTGAAAAGAGAGAGGAGAGAGGAATAAAGGCTTCCTAAGAGAAGTCAAAGAAAGCATGGTAATTAAATTTTGAAAAAGAAACAGAGGGTCTACCTGTGTCTGCAAAAGCCCAAGAGTATTGGGCTTGCAAGTATTTTGTCAGATCTCCCTGCTCAGTGCAAATGTCTCAGATTCTGCAGGACATCCAAAAATGGCTAACTGGATTTTATGTGTGGTATTTTAAATTGCCTAAAAAGCCACTAAGAAGATACCTATATCAAAGCAAACAAATCTCTTCTTATATCTCCATAGGTGGAAAAACTCATCTATTTATCCAAAGTAATTATTCATGATGAAAATGTTTGAAACTTGCCCATCTACCCAAAACAAGTGAAAAACATAATGATGCAGAACCAGAAAGAAACTAGGATTCATGGTTCATGCATTGTTTCAATACGAAATACCTACTACAAGATTGATTAAAGACTCTCAACCTTCCATTAATCCACAAACAAGGGAATAATTATTACTGCCACAATGTCCTGTCACTTTTAGGCATAATTAACAAAACAGATTCATGATCCTGAGAGATGTCTTATATATATGAAGAGGCATCTGGTTTTCTTTTTTCTATTTTGTTTTTAAAAGATGCAAATGATAGACTGAAACGAACAGTTTTCAATGCCAGCATTACAGTTGCCTTTGCAATGGCCCTTCATGTCATCATGTACTTTAAGAACTGGATTAAGATGCGGAGCAACTTTGTTTATATTTTCTTGGATTCTAAAGGAATTTTTCTCAACCCCAAAATGCAAGAAGCTGAAAAACACTAAATGAAATGAATGCAGGGACAGTAGTTGGAAGATTTATGCTACAGCCAAGTGGAATCACAGCATAGTCATTGGGTTATTATCAGCTAAGTGCTTGAATGACTAGACTACATCTCATGTGGTTTTGGTGTAGCTCATATCATGAATCTTCTGAGCCTCAGAGCAAGAGCTTGAAGCCTTTTCCATGCCTCAAAAATGCAGCTGGCAATTACATGCTGAAGTAACAGAAGCCTTTGACTAAATCATGTCCAAGACAAGTATTTCTATATAAGAATCCATGGATCTTTCTTTCCTTGGGGCTCTTGTTTGGTAGGGCAGTGGGGATGACTCAGAACAAGGCGGGGTGTAAGAGACTCAGAGGCTGTCTAACAATGACAGTGTTCAAGAATTATGACATCTCTTCTTTGTACTAAATATATAACCAAAATTTAGTTTTAAACTTCATCGATAAATAAATTTAAAAATTGTCTTCACACATAATCACTAAACATTATGACTTCAGACATTCAGTCCAATTACTTCCAGTATGGCTTTGTTGTAAATAATTTACATTATTTAAAATTATATTAATTGCAGTCATTAAAAATGTACTAAATTATTAGGATAATGGAAATTGCAACCTTCCTGTACACATTTAACATCTCCCCCTAATCTATTCTGTCATTGCTTGAAAAGTGTCACTGCATAAAGAATGCATCAGTACCATCTCCTTAAAAGAAGGTTCGGACTGAAACCTGTTCTGAAACTCTTCATGTAGAGGACAGGAGATGGATAACATAGTACAGATACTACTTGAAATTCAGTTGGTTTTCTTATAAAACATTCATTTACTCACATCATTGTACAGTTGTGATGTACATTCATTTACTCTCTGATATCATTACAATTTTTACTTTTGAGTGTATTTTCTAAGTCATATTTCTTTAAAATTCTCCAGTCTCAGGGGGGAGGAAGGAAGGGAGAAAGGAAGGGAGGGAAGGAAGGGAGGGAGGAAGGAAGGGAGGGAGGAAGGAAGGAAGGCAGGAAGGAAGGAAGGAAGGAAGGAACCAACCAACCAACCAACCAACCAACCAACCAGTCCAGGCATCTTAAATTGATAATGCAGAATTTGCACTGGAAAAATGTAGTGGAGGGGTGAAAAAGGAACAACTAGACTTGGCATGTTGAGAACTTATTTTAGTTCATATTGTATTTATTTTGCTAACAATTTTTAAATTTTTATTCATGATGTCTAGAACATGTCTTAAAAAAATCTTGTGATAATGTAGTATAGTTATTAAAAAAAGGAATGGCAATTCTGAGAATTCTCTCACCCTTTCCACCTTCTGCAAGGAAGTTTAAATTTGTGTCATAAATTTCAAGTTTCTCAAAGAAGTGCAGTTACTGAATGGAGAACTATGTGGTGCAGTAATCATCCTACAATTCTCCTTGAACTACAGGTGGTGCTGTGTCAATCAATTGCATCTCCATTCGACTTCTCTCTTCTCCATGTCTAAAACTGATCTGACATTAATTTTTTTTGTCATACTGAACATCTAGTGAATTTTCTTGTCTAAGATGTTGATAACTCAGTCGACACCTCAATTCTTTGATCACTGCATTGTAATTAAAACTTATTGAGACAGATGAAATTCTATTATACCAACTTTCTTCTTTCTAGACCCTTGAATATATTTGGTGGAAAATCTTGTATGGAGCTGAACAGGTGCTAGCTTTCATCTGGAGAAGGAAATGGAAACTATAAAAATATGTTTGCAATTCACAGCACACATGTAATTTAGCTTGGGTTTGAACTCCATGTTGTGGAGTTACCTCCTAAAATCACCAACAAATTCTTATCCAAAAATCACCAATAACTTGCTTTACTTTGTTTAGGAGGAAATATTCAAAAGAAATGTTACACGATGTATGAAATGTTCTGTGTGGTTTTTTGTGGCAGAAAACCATGTCCATTAAAAGCAGGTAAAAGCAGGTAAAAACAGGAAAACTGATTTTAAGACACAGTCTCACACAATTTTGAGGTGATTCTACTGGTTTTAAGATCATAGAATTGTTCCTACCAGTCCTAGAAGAATTTACCTAAAGATATTTGAGTCTGAAAACCTTGCATTATTGTTTGGAATGAGAATCACACCTAAGAATTCCAGTAACATTGCCTGTACACTTCTCTCACACTCACATATACACTGCTGATAGAGGATAAATAAAATGTACTTTTGGTCTACTATTTCAATAAATTTGGGATCAATTTTAGGCTTTTGTGATTGGTTGTACATTTTAAAAGCAGCTATTTCCCACAATAAGCAAGTTGCAGAATGACTGACGACATCCTCCTGGAAGGAAATCTGCAAGTACTGGAATACTCCTGGCCTCTGGCCAAATCCCAGAAAGGAAAAGAATGTGAAACTTTCATAACACCATTTAGGTGAATATGAATTTAATAAAACAAAGGTAATAGAAGGATTTAGATTGCAGTTTCACAAGACTACAGCCTCATTTTTCCTCTATTTTCTTGACTTGAAATAATATGTGAATTTTTCTCTTTCTTGGAAACACACAGACTCATTGCCCTTCTGACCACCAGTGATAATTGCCCAATTTATCTTGAAAATTAAGTCAAACATTCCCAGAGGAACATTTCATTGGTGTCTTGGAAGAAAAAAGAAAAAAAAGAACTACAATTGCAAAAACATTTATATTATTCAAACAGCACAAGGGAAATGGCCAAATTTATTTAGAAAATTAACCTTCATCATCTTGAAGAAATTCTGCGTATCTTCTAATACAGACCGAAGATATGTGCTACAAGATACACATATCTCCACAACTTCTAGAGCTTACTTCCTGGCTGGAAAAATATGTTTTCAAATAAGAGGTGCTAAAACTACTATTAACAACATGTATGCTATGTATGGTAATTAATCCTAAACACCAGTCTACTTTTTACACAATCACTCTTTGATGTTAGAGATAGATAACTAATTTGAAGTCTTCCCAAAATAAATGAATGAATGAATAAATGAATTTTTGGATGTACAGAAAAGTACTCCTCATATTGTCTCCATTATAGTGAACCCCCTGATAACTATGGTATATTTATTATTAATGATGGGCTCCAGTAATGAGCTTTGTATCCTTTCTCAGCCCTTTAAGAAATACCAACTCACTCTGACTTTCTAGGTATTTCCTCCTGATCTAAGATCCTTCTCAATTGTGTAGGCAGCTTTACAGAGAAGTCAGGGGAAGACACCTTGGCACATTAAATACAGAGAAGCTGATTCTTACAGTTTTCTGATTCTGCCTGTTTTGCCATGAATCCAGAAGTTGTTCAGATCAGCATCTCATTGATGCATATTCTTTAATATTTTTTGACAAAAGTACTCTGACATGGACAAGCAAGAGAAAGGACCAGAAGTTCCTTGATAACTCCGGTACAAGACAAAAAAGAAAACATCCTGTTTTTTACTAAAAAATTACTAAAAGCAAAACACAGAAATAGTTTTCTGAATGTATGGGAATATGCAAGGACACCTCACAGAACGATGAAGAAAGTAAAATCGCTCAACAAGTAGGAAAGAATATACTAATGGTTTCCATTTGCAAGTTAGATTATCAGAAGCAGATGACCAAGAGATGAAGACAGATTGGGCTGGAAGACATTCCACACATGGACAATACAAGAAAATTCTATTATACCCTTTTAGTGTTTAAAAAAAAAAAAAAGGTAATGAAAAACTATCATCTTTTGGAAAACGGTTTTCCAAATAATTTACCAAAATTCCTTAAAGCAAATGAGAAATGCTCAGGAGGGAAAAAAAAACTAAAAAAAAGCACAAAAAACTCTCTCCCCAGCAAAGCACTTAATTTTAAAGAAAAAAAAACAAAAACCAAACCAATATAAAGGGAAAATGTTTTGGCTTCTCCTGTAGCTTGTATTAGAGTTTTTTTTAGAAATTACACTAAGTGTGTATAACAACCTCTTTGTGCATAGGTCATGTGGTAGATTAAGAAGAACCCAAAACTGACATTAGAATTAAGTATGTGTTTAAGCTGTACCATATTTGATACTGCATAAGGACACTGTAGAAATATTGCTTCCCTCTTGATGGACCTTTATGTAGTCCAGATAGACTGGAATAGATAGTCCAGATAGAATGTTATATAAAGTATTCGCCTCTTCTACAAAGATTTTGGTTACTGAGATTAAATTTGAGCCTGTGGTAAAATGTGAAGATACAAAGCCTCATTCTGGAGTGACATTGCTGACAATTTCATACACATTTCTAGTGCCTTGTCCAGCATATGAAAATCCATGGGGTTTTTTTTGTTCATTTTAATTTCCTGCTCTTGCTCTAACTTCTCCCATCAAATGCCAAAATTCCTTTCTTTTGTATCTTGACTGTCACAGAGGCAGTCTGTCTTTCCAAGACCGCCAGCCATCAATCTGCCACCTGCTATAGGCTATTGGTTTCATGGCTACCTTAGAAGCATAATCAACTAAAAATAACTTTTTTTACTCAGAGTTAATGTTTGGTTTGATGTGACGGTTTCCACCATTACATATACTGAGGAAAAGGATCAGCATCAATAAGGAGCTAGGCATGAAGAAGATACATCTGCAAGTGTGATTGTGGCCAGAGAGAAGCCTAAACTGACCACTAAAAACTGTAGTCCAAGAGTATGATTGCACTAGATGCAGAGATCTGAATTTACAGCTTGCTGCTGTGAAAACATGAGTTGTGTTTTCTCTTTTCTCCTCTGTGTTCCCAATTTTTCAATCCTGAATCCTTTTCTCTGAGTAGCTCCGGTGGCTTGTGAATAATGCTCTTAGCTTAACCCACTAAACCAGGGGACAAATGTCTGAGCAGTTTTCACATGTGTTTGTGAGTTAGTCTTGTAAATATCAGCACTGGTACAAAAGTGAGGTTAGCAGAGAAGCTGCAGGATGGAATTAGTGTAGCAGACACAGAACTCTGTTTAGGTAAATGTTTTAAAGATATGCTGTAAAAAAAGGATTATTGAAACAATGAGTTTCTGTATGTTTGCACTTATGAATCTATTCATCATTCCCCTCTATAAAATCAAATTTTAATTCAGACTTTTGCAGCGACATTATATGCAGTATTGTCTCCTATTTGCACTAGTACAAAAACAGAGAGAGTGGATAATGCAGCAGAGCAAATGGGGAAACACAAGCAAAGGTAAAACACCCATCTTGTTTTGTGATAAGGAAAAGAGAAATTAAAAAATTATATCCTCACAGGAATTTGCATAACCAACCCTAATTTCATCACTGAAATTATATCCAACTTAACTTCCTACTTAGATTAAATTGCAGGTTGTTTGTTTTTTTTTTTCCTCTTAGATTTAAGGCAAGCAATTATTATTTAAATTATCTTCAACCTTTCCTGTGGTGTCAAAAAGACAAATAGCAAACACTTCTGTAACTGTTCTGCTATCACAGTTACTCTGAAAGGGCTATCACTTATTTAGCAAAAATCAAAGACTATGAGAATTCTAGGAATACCTCTGGAGAGAGACCAAGAAGTATAATTGAAGTTGAATATAATATTGGTAACAAGAGTAAACAGACAAGAAATATTACAAAAAAGGGAAATCCATAATGAAAAGTGAAAGGTTTCTGCACAGCAAAGCTGGACAATTCTTCCTTAAAATCTTATAGAAAGCCTTGAATACAGTATGTTTAGTATCAAGAATTGTGCACTTCTACTATATGAATTGCACATTTCAGACTTCTGGTCAGCTGCAGGGAACAGTAAAAGTTGGAGGCTTGCTTTTTATTTTTTTTTCTTGGTTTCTGTGTTGAGCAACTTCCACTTTCTGAAGAGCTATCCCATACCTTGAGGCAGAATGTACATTTAGATGTGCTGGTGACTACTGAAATCCCTGCAGTGCCTGGTTGATGGGTCTTTCCCTAGTCTCAGAGACAAAACATCCACTAAATTTCCTCTCTGAGGATTCCCTTTGAATTTACACCAGCCAGGCACATCTTTGGGGTACTTTTTTGTTATTTCATTTGTTTTTACTCCTATCCTTGGAGTGGGATTCATTTCTTGATATTGTACTGAATTTCTTCTGCCACTTAGGCAGTGAGGCATTTATCCTTATAATAATTATATATTTAAACAGTTTGAGTAACAAGATGTCTTAAATTATAAGACAGTATTTTCTTTTTAAGAAAATAAATTTTCCATGTTAATAGATAAGATATAGAATAATACAAGTGGCATGAGATAAAACTCCTTTGTGACACAACTACTCAGTTTCTTCAGAAGCTGTTTCCCCAAAGAGAAGAATCTGCAAAAGATCTGGAAGTAATTAGAAATTACTGTAGTGTTGGTTAGAGAGGAAAAAAAATAAAAAGAATATGAAAAAAAAGTAATTGGAATCTAAATCTGACGTAAGAAAGAACTACACTGCAAAAATTGATGCAATTTTCTTAAACGGCATGGCTTATTAAAGAAATCTGCCACTCCAACAGCAACACAGCTGTGACATGCTCACCTAGGCTGAGGGAACAAAGACCAGCTAATCAACCACAGATCTTGTCAAACCAAACACATCTTCATCCATTTTATGTTAAAGTAGACTAAATCCAAATAAAAACACCTATTTTAGTAACATTGGAAATTATTATATGTTTATTATCAACTATCTAGAATTTTTTTTCCAAGTACCTGGATGTGTGATTATGGTTTATATAAGAAATACGGAAAAGAAAGCTTTCAAATTAACCCAAATTTTAATCTAGTGCAGTAGGTGTTACTAGGAAAAAAATATAATACAAGTTGCAGTACAAGAAAGATTTCTTTTTCTTTTTCTTTCTTTCCTGAAAACACAGACTAATGCATTTTGTTCTTCCCCAATCCTACATAAGATGTAACATCCATACAGGAGTTCCTTTAAAACTTAAAACGTCTTTTTCACAGGAACTCCAAATTCCTTTGGGGAAAAGTCTTGATTGCATATCCCTCAGAGCCTAAAAGGCTGCCCATATGAACTGAATTATCCATGACATGTACCTTCAGACATTTGTAATGTGATATTTCATGTAAATTTAGACCATACCTTGGATGTGAGCCGCTGGCAATGTTGATTTTATTCAGGAGCTCAGATAAGAAAAAAAATTCTGACATCCTTGCTAATCTGTAGTCGTTAACATGGAATTTCCAACATAAAAAGCATAAAAGCATCTAATTTGCTGTAGCAAATGAAAGGAAAACAAACTTTGCGTTTCCCTTTCCTTTTCAATGTCTAAAGTTACTCTGTTCTGTGCAAACAGAATTGTACTTTTCAAAGGTTTTTATTATCGTCATCTATCTTTTGAGTGACACATTTCAAACTTCCCCACATAATCTGTAAAATGTCATTCAATTCGAATATGTAGGATTTACCAGTGTTAGGAAGAAAAGCCCTGTTTACACTGGGATTATTAAAGACCCACAAACTATGTACTTTATGCAGTCTTTCCAGTTCATGTTGCTTAATTTGTCACACGGAAAAACTCAGGTAGCACTATCTCTTCTTTATATAGAGATGAGTTATCCTCATTTGCTGTGGCCAACATCTACAATCCTAATTCCAAGTCCTGATAACTTTAGGCTGGCTGATAATATTTGGCTGTCTGTCATTTTCTTCCAGACATTTTATGTATTAGTATTTTCACAGCATTTATCTCATGTTTTCTTTTGACAGATAGTTTTAAAATGTAAACAGACAAAAAAATAAAAAATACCCCCAAAACAAAAATCAAACAAACAAACACATCTTCCCCGTAGATGAATAGAAGTACAGACTGGCTCCTTTACACCTATAGGATAAACCACTATACTCTGTGGACATGCTACTATTCAGAAGAATATTCCAGAGGTCAGGAAGGTGAGGGGAGGAGACTGCAATTTGCACCACTATGGCCCCCTGTTGACCAGTTCCTGCAGAAACAATTACCATGACTGCCCTGACAAACACTACAGCACTAGCTCCTGAAGTACTTACTAATAAATGGATGTCTGGAGACAAAATCCTCCTTGTTTAGAAGACAAGGAAACAACCCTGAAGTATCAGATGGGGTATAAAAACTAAAAGCTTGCAATTTCCCCAAGTAATTAGGTAGATGGGAAAGAGTTCTTCCAAGCAAACATGAAAGAAAATAAATAAATGCTTGAAGCTTCAAAATTATTAGCCCCTTCCCATTATTCCAGGTATAAAGTGAATCTTATTTTTAAAATACTTTGAAATAAAATCCAACATGTATAGTAGTCATAAAAATAACAAATTGATTTTTGCTGCATTTGTTACACAGCTCTACTGAGATGTCTAAAGAAAGAGCATCAGAGAAAGAGCTTAAATTTCTCTCTCTTCCTTTCAATCAATATTTGAGGCAAAGTTTCATCTCTAGGGCCCTTAATGGCAGGAATTCCTGGAGCCAGCAAATGAGTAATGTTAAACCTATGATTAGATGATGAGGCCATCAAAGACACTAGACCCTAATGCTACATTCCACTTTATTCCTGAGAACTGCAGTAAAACCAAAGGCTAGAGAAGAAAGGATTTTAAGTTATTCCTTCCCTCGAAAAAATGTTTCAAGAGCTGCTAAAAATAAAAGAAAAAAGTTGTATGACATGAACATTGAGCTCAAAAGCCTTAATGGATCTTCCGGAATTTTCTTGGAGCCCAGGACATCACCATTAGGTAACAAATTTTTCAAGTGCCCTGCTAGAGAAGGTTTGAAGTCGAAATCCCACTGAGGATTCCTGCCAGGGATGTATTTTTCTTTTACTTTTCCCTAACTGCTATCCCTCTAAAAGAGGAAGAAAAAAAAGGAAGACAAAAAAAAAAAAAAAGGAAAACAAGATTTAATGATTTCCTTATGACACAAGCTTGAAGAAATGCAACCTACAGACAGGCAAGGTAAGTTGGAACACTCTCCCCCAAAACCAGTTGTAAATGTTTATTATTTCAATTGTCCCAAGACACGCCTTTGTTTACAGTATATTTTTGGTGTATGCTGTCAGTGCGCAGTAGTGAATGCTCAAGAAAAGCTACAAAGGAATGATTTCCTTTGACAATTATATAATACATTAACCTGGGCATTCTATACAAAAACTTGTTTTGAGTTAAACTAGTTCTGTGGGGAACCTGGTCAATGAAATGTTGTTATAAGTTTTTAGAGAAGTATAAAAAATTGTAAAGTTATTTGGATTGGTTGGGAAATCATATCTTTCTTACATTCTACAAAGTGAATGAAGTTCTAAAATGTTGACTGATAACTTCTTACTGGCAGTTTAAAGTAAAAGGGTATATACACAATACTAACCAATAACACTATAACACTTCTATTAAAATAAATAATATAAAAATTAAGATATAAATAATCCAAACAGTATGAGAAACTAGTTTAGCTTTCAATATTTCAATATTTTTTAAAAGCATTTCAAAACATTAATTAATTTGGATTTGAGAAACCCATTACTGCTGTGTTAAAACCCCAATAATTAACCACAGAATTTTTATATAGAAAAGTTCTGCATCTGCAGTTCTTGAGGACTACCTAATCCACGTTCCTCTGCTTTTTATATACTGCCAGCTATGTAAAATATTCAGTGTTATGTCATGTATTTCAAAATGCATAATAAATAAATACAAATATACACTGTATACCCTGTGAATATAAAAAACTATAGAATGTATATATATAAAAAAAAAAGCTACAATTTATATATTACCAGAAGAAACTAATTTGTATTTTTTTTGTAATGAAATGGAAGAATGAAACAAACTGCCAGATACAATTCTTTGACTGCCAGTGATTACACAAGGAAATTAATACAATCAAAACCAGAGAATGTCTTACCTGTGAACAAAGCAGCATAACCAGTTCAACCACTGAAGTACTTGACTTCATACAAACAAGACCTGCAATAAACAGTCAAGAATTAGTTTAAAAAATGGTGGTATTTTGATATAATAGCTCCATGGTTCCAGAAATCCATAAAATATGTAAAATGTATATTTTTTTTTATAATTCAAACAGACTAAAACAAGTTTCAAGCACAATTAACTGAGAAATTCAGCTTCACAAATATTTAAATGTTCATAAGAATCACCTGGAATAATCTAGACCAGTTCAGGACAGAATGTCTTCTAACTCTTTTTGGCATTTAGGTTAGTTATTAAAACAAACAAACAAACAAATATAATCCAAAGCAATTTAATGTATGATAAACAAAAGTTAACAGCTTTTGAATATTTAATCATGTAAATTCGTAAGAATAAAATTATCAGTTAATAACAAGCAAATTATAAAGCCTCTGCTTAGACATTATTTTAATTTTCATCTGGTAATTGATTATCCTATAATTGAAAGCTTGAGTATTAATGAAATAGGCATTCATGTGAAATCCTACTTTCATTAGAATCAAACCCCATAATTTTTAGGGCATGTTTCTTAAAAAAAAACCCTTGAATTATATAGTCTAACTGTTACTCATTGTTTTCTGCTTAATTTAAATAATATAAACCTAATAATATTGTCACTATTGCAAATGCTTGCAGCTTTGGAAATGTAAATTTACTCTCTGAGAGAAAGATGCCATATCTGAGTATTTAAAGATGCATTGTAAGGACACTTGCAGGAAATTTCATTTCTACTGTTAACTTTACTTGTGCTAGCTTCTGTTATCTAAAACAATAGACATTGATATGATGCTTAAGGGCGTGGAAACGCTTTGGCTGCGTTATAAAACTGATAAATTTACAAATAAGCTTACAAGTAAGGACTAAATAGGTGGCCAGAAAGCAAACTGATGTGCTTTAAGAAGGTTTCTACAAACAGTGATTAGAGACAAAAGTACTCCTACACGATAGCATGTATATTTATTTAGAGTAGTGGATAAATAGCCTTTTGTGCCCATTTTGCTAACAACTCCATCCTTATTGTACAGTAACACAGAACAAGCTGTAAGAAGCCACTAGGCTTCCATTCTATCAGATATAGGGGCAGACAGTTAATGAAATAAGAGGCAGATGTGTAAAGCTCATTTAGGGAGACAATTGCTGTAATTGATCAGCTATTCTGATGCTCAAGTGCTAGAGGATCAGAAAGATTAATGAGATACTTATCACCTGCAGGCTACCTCCACTGTTTGGAAGCTGACAAAGAAAATCCAAACATAAGACCGAACCCTACAGTTAAGCCAATGCAGGTAGGACAGACACATCAAATATTTCATCATAGAATGTTGTCTGGTTTGTTATGAATTCACCCCTTATTCTGTAAAACTAAAGAAAAACAAACAAAAAAAAACCACAGAAACAAACAATCAAAACAAAACCAAACAACCCACAAAACACAAAACTAAAAAAAAACTAACAAATGCCCAAAAAACCCCTTTCTGTCACGCACTCACTTATCATCCTTCAAAATCAGATCTCAGGTGTACTAAAACATGACTAAGGGAAAGTAATGCTCTTCGAAACCTCATGCCACAGTCTTCTAAATCTGTACATATTCTTTCTTCTGATTTTACATCAAAAGAACAAATGTATACAGAATGAGCACCATACACACTTATGCAAAAGAAACCAACTAAATTACATAAAAGTGATTACATATCAGCAGTAATGTCTTTGTATCTTCATAATGTTTTCAAAAAGAAAACTTGATATAAAATATATGCTTTGAAGAGAAACACACAGTGAATATTTTCTGGCTTAATTAATTTAATTAGAAGTTCTTAACTTTCAAAGGCAAGGATTCTTATGCTACCTGTTCATCTTCAAACAAAATGAAAAAATTTTGGAGTGTGGACCGAAACAAACACACCTAAAATGGCACAAAGCTAGGATAAATAACCATGATTAGCTTCAGATAACAATGATTTTCTAGTCCTAATAACACAAAGCTGCAGATATGACAAAGCATGACTGTTTAAAGGAGTCATAATTGCTTAGATCAAGATTATCTATTTACAAGAAGAATTTTTATACACTCTGCCTAACTTTTTAATAACTCAATAATGGCATGTGTCTAAGTGGTCTCTGACCTCAAACTGATGTCTTTTCACTACTCCTCTGTACATTACTTGATAATTTTTATATATCACATCTAATCAACTGCTTGGATGTAGCATGCCAGCACTGGAAAGGGGAATCAAACTGATTTTGATGAAATTCAGAGAAAGAAAGAGAAGGATACAGAACTGACATCTGGTTAGCACATCAGCAGGCCCATTAGTTATAACCAGCTCTTTAATTGCCTGCTGATGAAACAACCCATTGGTAACAGCCATTAACACCTCTCATAACCACCAGTATTAAAAGAGGCTGGTTTCCATGTCCAAAAGGAACAAATAATTATCTTAGAGACTGTAGCACTTTTCTCATAAGAAAATACAGAGTGAGATAGGAAGGCCTCATTAAAGAAGGTCATGGTGTTAATGATGTTTGTCTCAGTCTACTGAAGAAATTAAGCGTGCAGCTCTCTACTGGTAAATAAGCAGAATTGGGAGTGTCCCAGAAAGAAAATGGGGTATCCTGTGCCCCCTGATGGTCAGTAAGAAGGAAATAGAAACAGAAATACTTTCTGTTCACCTCTAAATATTCATATTATACATTCCTTGAAGTAAAACAGAATACAGAAATGTGAAACATTCATAGCAGGGTCACCATTTCGCTTTATAAATTTCTTACTTATCAGCCCCCTAATCCTACTTAAGGAACTCTCTTGACTCGAACCACAAGGGAAAGTGTGTGCCCTCCTTTATATGCCCCATTTCCTCCATCCTAGCTGCCAAGCGCTCTATTGTGCTTCGCATTTTTGCTTCATTTTTGCTCAATCAGGAGATTGAGCAGTTAAGATTTCAAGTAAATAACGATTTTTTTCCTATTATGAAAAACACAATTAATCTTCAAAATCTACTGTCAGAGTTGTTGTGCAGTCAATAGTAGAGAATGATAAAAACAGATCAGGCCTAATGGAGGACAGATCCATTTCTGCCTATTAGGAAAAACTGTCAGAATGCAGTCTCTGTGTTATGAAGACCCCACATCATCAAAAGCTGCAGGATCAAGTTTAGGAAGAACCACAATCCCTGTCCTATTAAAGTTTTCCTTCATAGACCAGAAAAAAAGAGATAATTTTATTACTCTTTCAGTTTCTAAATTTGCACCCTCCTCTCTTCTAGGAGTCAAAACTTTGTGAATTGGCTAATTTCTTCTGGCATCGCACAGGAATCAAAAATATTTCCCTCACTGCACAGTCTATATCCTGACAGACAAAAATTAAAAGAGAGGTAGAAAAGTTCTCCCATTTTTCAGACAGTACAGAAGGCATAAACTGCTTGAGGTCTCTTCATAAAATTAAAAATAGAATTTGAAGTATTAATCAGAATAAGTATCAATTTTCCAATTGATTTTCTAAGTTCCAAATGTGCTATCAACTGTATTTTTATTTCCTCTTTACCATTTTGCAGGGTTCAACAGGGTTTTTAGTGTGTTCAAAATTTTATTAGTTTTAACATAATGAGGAAAAGAAAGATAACAAGCTTGGAAAAATAATGGCTTCTCTGATTGAAGAGAGCATACAAATCTATTTTCAGTTCTCTTCCCCCTCCTTAACTCTAATGAGAAAAACTATTTGCCACTCAAACTAAAACTGTTGCCTGCATTCTTCAGCTGCAGATAAGTTCTTCCTATACCATCTGTATCAAATGCCATTAAGTAAGCTAATGTAATTACTAAAATACAAGTGGATATTTCCTGCATACAGCAAGGTTAAAAAGGTCACTGTCAAACTGAATGGAGTATGCACTTTTTACATTTGCTATTCTTAGTACTTTTCTTCATGGTCTATTCTCAGTCCATTAAATATAGCCATCAAAATTCAGCAATTTGATGGCAACAATGACTACATATATGGATGCAAAAACTGGGAGCATCAAGTGCATGACCTTGGTTAATCTGGAATAAATGATGTATGCCTGGCAATTATCTTGAAATGCTCTGGTTTACTTGACTTCTTTTCCAGTGTTCTTCTGCTGGCCCAAAGATATGCTAATTATTTCTTTTCACTATGACTTATTAATGTCTGAAAAAGATTAATTTCAACTATACTGTTTTAGTCATGCTTGTGGTATTAATGAAGTCATGGGTTCAAAACTTCCAAGTCACCATGCTGACCTAGTCAGTGTGAATTTCCATTTTGAAGAAATATAATGTAGGCTGATAAAATCAATTTAAAAAAAAATCCTTATGAAATAAGATCATGGTTTTGAACTTCTTTTTATTATTATTAATACAATGTGTGTATGAGTCTAACCGAATACCACCACAATTTCATCTGGTATTTATCAAGGTTTGCCTACATTTTCTTTCAATGATTTTACTTTGTGTCAACTTAAAACCTTATTGGAACTGGAATCAATTGTAATACTAGCAACAACAAAACCTAAATGTTTTTATAGCTCATGTTCAACTTAGAAAAAAAAGATGCAATTAACAAAACTTTAGAGCCTGCAGAAATCTTTCACTCAGTCATAGCTTCTGCTTATCTGAAAAATCTCAGATATGGCTAGGTAAAATGCTTGAGAAAGTTTAATCCATTTAACTCAGTTCACAGAGAAAAATTGGTCTTTATTACTTCTCTGCATCATATCATCAAAACTATAGGAGCTTTGTTTAGTACAAGATGCTTAGGAAAAATACACACATGCTACTATATCAATTATTTTAGTAACATGTGAGAAGTTTGTAAATTGTACCTAGGAATGAGCAAAAAGACCTAAAACTAGACAAAAAAGAAAATCAGAAAACACTAATTCTTCTTTGTAACTTTTTCTTTTTTTTTGTAAGGTAAGCTTTTTTTCTATTTCCTTGTGATATAGTCTTCCATGTACCTTAAACAAAACTGTATTGTTTCAAATTGTTTGAAATTGTTAATAATAATTATGGGTAATTCATACTATGATATCTCTTCCCATAATCCTCAGCGATTTCTGTGCCATGAGACAGAGTAGGAATTTTCTACTGGTAATTATCATTCATAAATTGGGTTTTCATTTTTGATAAGACTATTCCCTTATACTTTGGTCAGCATTTGTTAGGATTGGCACAACAAACTTCCAAGGACACTTTTCACTGGGCACAGAAACTAAAGCATGTTTTGGCTGTGAAACTACTAGGAAAAAAATTGATGGTGGTATTTTGGTTGGAAATGTGAGTTTTCCTTAAAATTTATTTGCTCTTTCTAACCCTCTTTCTTCTGCCAGCAAAATCTGGCACATTATTTCTTGAAATATATTTCTAAATCCAATTTATTATCCAAGAAACAACCTTAGGACTCTTTATTTGACCAAAAAAGGTTATTTGGATAATTTAAATCTCCATTATTCCCTCTCTTCCATAGGATGTCACACAGAGAAAATTAGATTCAAATTAATGTTTTTCATGAATTATCAAGTTGCTGGGGAGTTCCTTACAGATCTGGAGAGAGTATGGAGAGAAAATAGATGATTGGTGAAAAATTTGAAAGTAAATGCTAAGTATGCAAAACTTAAACTGAAACAACAGATGTTCTTATTCCAAACCAAGCAATTATTGGAGGGGCTGGGGGGAAAGGGAGAAAGATATGTATTAAACAGAATGCAAAGTTTTGCAAGATTATACTCAAAATTGGTTTCAGAACCATACATATGTCACATATTTTGTAGGCATTTAAATTACACTAATGGTCTTCATTTATGAAAAGCAAAGGCTGGGAAATATTCAGACTTTGTAGAAAGTCTGCAGATGGGAGTAACAGCCATGTTGCAAAATAATTATAACTTTGCTTTTACTAGATGAAAGAAAACACTATTCCAAAGAAAATAACTCACTAAAATATCAAAGTCAGGATTATGGATTTAACAATCCCTTCAGCAGCCTTGACTGACATTATCACCAACTCTAGGGACCATGAAGGATGGCTGTATTAGTACCCCAGACCATTCTTTGTTTGGGCAAATCTCCTTTACAGAACAGAAGACTGACACAGAAAAATACAGTTTGACTCAATTTTTTAGTTGATAAAAATAGTTAAAATTCTTAAACTTTTTTTTTTTTTTTTTTTTAATGGTCAAAGACACTGCTCAATACAAGCAATATTCTTTATATCTGATACCTGGAAATCTAGGAAAGGTGTCATTCAGGGTATCAAATGGAATGCCTTTTAAATTATATTGTAAATCTTTAGAACAGACATCTTAGGATAAACACCTCAAATAAACAGTGGTAGGTCAACAAAACCCCCCAGATTTTCATCTGTCCAAACCCAACTCAAAAGGGTCAGCCCTTTTAGTCAGATTTGTAAACTAAAACAGACCTCAATATTGGGACAATACTTAACAGAGTAAGAAAGGTATGCAATAGTTTCTTGAATTACGTTATTAAAGTGAGAAAACCTAAACTTCTTCACCACTGCAGTTACTAAAAAGGAACCTAAATATGAAGTGGAAAGCATCCAGATGGAATCACAGAATGACAAAAACCCTTGAGAGCATACCCACAGAGAGGGGATTTATTACAACGCATACATGATTTATTTTTTAAAATTACAGATTTTCGTACAGTAATCCAATGAGCTGGAATGATATTGACAAAGCTGATGCTAGTGCCACTCTACTCCGAAGAGTCCAGCCTCATGCTAACCTGTGGATTTTCCTTTTGAGTCATGGGGTGCACAAATTCTCATTCATCAAATGAAAAGGAAACCACTTAATCTATAAAATAAAATCCACTACCACTGTTCAGTTAATATGCCACAGAAGAATTCCAAAACTGATTCAGTTTTTCATTTAATGTCTGTGGTAATTTTTCATTTGGCCAGTGCTCCATTGGGGTGTACTCAATATATGCATTTGTGTTCCACTGTCATTCTCTTAAAACAGTATGTTTTCAGCCAGAACTCTTTCCAAATATCTTCCAAATCTTTCCAATTATTGTGACATAGTGAAATAATTTGCTTATCCAACTTCTATAACAGAACAGATCTATCTTAATTTATCTTAATTTACATCAGTCTATCAAGTATTGATTGAGAAATTGTTCTAATCAACATTAACAACACAAAACCAATAACACAAAAATATTTGTAAATAAAAAAATTCAACAAAAATATTAATTATAAGAAAACAATTCCCTGTTAAATTTAAGTGCAACAGTTTTTTAATGGTATGATACATATTTACTAGAATTTATTTGTGAATTAAATGTATTTTCTCATCTTCTAAAGTCCTCTTCTAGACTACATGTAAAAACACCCAAGTCAATGATCACACTGCACTGCTCAAACTTTAGTTTGACCAAACTAAAATATCTCTAATCTTGAAAAGGTCTGTAAAATGGAATTATTTCTTTTATGTCAAAATGTGCTTAATTTTCATGTTGACTTGAGTAAGTTATAAACATTTTTTTTTTTCAAGAGAAGCCTGGAAAATGCCTACAATTACAGGTTCTAGAAAATCCCAAACCATTATATCTAGAAAGAATCTAGATAGAAATCTAGATAGAAAGCATTCCACTTTTTTCCTCCAAAACCAAACAGTCCACTGTGAGAATTAATGTATTATGCAGAAAGTCTTCTGATTTCCCTCTTTATACTAAGATATTATTCAAATAAGTGGTTCAGAATTGTCAGTAAATTTCTACCATAGCTGCCAGGAAAATTTTTTTTCAATGGAAGGAGTAAGAAAAACATTCACTGATAAAGAAATTTAAATATTAATTTAAAATGGGACAATTTAAAATATTTTAGAAGTTCTGCCATGTGGTCTTTTTCCTGAAAAAGTTGCCAGTTTTGTGATTAAATTTGTAAAAAAAATTACTAAATGAAAACAAGTGATACCAAAGAAATTGCCACATATTTAATACATGGAAAAAAGAGATTTTTCTTATTTAAATGAAGAAACATCTACCTCTCCTTCCTCTTTTTTTTCCTCAGTCTTTCACCTCTTCTCAAATCTGAATTAGAGGAAGTACATTTTGAAATTAGTTAATTATTTTCAAAGAACTATACAAGGAGAAATTAATTTCACTCACTAACGTAAGTAAATGTTTATACTTTATACTTTCACTACAACAATGGTGCTTCCTGCTCATCTCAAGAACCTTTTCCAAGTCTTTCTAAGGTTGTTAAAAGGGACATCCAGGAAAAGATATATCATAGGTATGACCCCAAATAACAGCCTCTCGAGTATCAGAATTTCCCTGAAAAGGCATTACTCCATGTTATATTTTCCTTAGGTATGAAGTTTTATTTTTACTCCTGAAGTTTATCAACTTTTTCTTAGCTTCAGTCTATAACTTACTCCTATTTGATGCCCTATTTTATGAGCTTATTAATTTTTTTTCTCTCCTCTTATGGTAAACATAGGAATTACTTTTTTTTTTCTTCTTTCTCTTATTTCCTTCTAGTTCTTTGTTACATTCTTTCCTATTATTAGGGGAGAATTACCATCATGGCATGACAAAACTGAAATATGTGCCTGGTGAATGACAAAAAAGAATGGTGAGAAAAGGTTAAGCTGCATTGCAATAAGACCACTTACTGATCCTCCTTACTTCCTTATATTTCTTCTCTTCAGCAACATTGGGGCCACACTGAGTGAACCAGCACAGCTACAAATAAGGAGAATAACAAAACCTCAGAGTTCATGCAGCTTCCTAAATTTCTAAGGCCAAGATAACCCTTATTTTAAGTAGATGTGATCTCCTGAGTTTTGCTACACATATACTTTTGTATAAATAAAAATGTTTCCTGAGAATTTGATAACAAGAAAAGGAAAATAAAAATCTCCAAGCTGAACTTTGCTGACCTTAGTTGGCAGCCATCAGATCTCACTTCTGTAAGGAAGCCCTACTGACAAATGGTAATCATTCTGAAACAGTGCCTCTCAAAACACAAAAAACCTTCCACAGTCATAGATCTCTTGAAATAACTTGTATTTCTTGTGTTTCAGTTTTCTTTATTTACTTGACAGTAACACTGTTATGGGCTCTCCCTAGACCTGCTTTGACATCACTTTGCCATCTTAATTTGACATATCACAACTGTCTCTGTTGTCTGACAAGTTCTTTCAGCATGAGGCTTTCTCATTGCAAGAAAATCTCCACAGACAAGAAGTATAAAAAGAATGAATTATAAAATTCTACACACCATCAAACAAAAATATGACATAAGAGAATAGATATTTAGCAGATCTGAGGACCCTTTTTTGAAGGAGGTAAAATTTAACATAAAGTTGCACTGAACACAGTAAAGCTATACTAACTTAGTTGCAAAAATAATCCCAGGTATGTAGGGAGTTTGTTAATATCTAGGCAAATCAAGATAGATGGTTCACTCATGTTTATACTAAAATTAACATTTTTTCCCATCAAGAAAGGCTCTATAAACTGGTATATTTTTAAAATTCAAATGCAGCAGTTTCTCAAATTAATTGAGTCTATACCTTTTGTGCAAGATTCTTTTTTTAAGCCTTGAAGGCATGGAAACAAGCAAATCCATACTCAGCAGGATGAACTGAAGAAGTGCCTTTAAATCATCATGATCAGTAAGAAAATTTGGTAAATTTGGCCACTAATTAAAATGTTTCAGCTTGGGTCATAAGAACAGATAATAAATAGACAGAAAATTAAGGAATATATACAGAAAAACTGTGACCAGCCTTAAATGAGATCAATTTTGTAAAGAACCTGGTCATAGAACTCAGACTACACGGAAAAGGATTATTTTACTATGTCTCACGAGAAATACATCTTTCAGGGAAATATCTGATACAGAGATGTTATTTGCACTCTATAGATTACCAGAGTTAGGTAGTTCTCTGGAAAACACTGCCGGTGTAATAAAGTAGATTGATTCCATTTTTAAGCCTTCAGAGGACAAGGGCTGGGGCAAATACCAGCCTAACTGTTTCAAGTCCAAAATCAGGCAGAGTCCCCTGCTGAGTTCTGAATGATGAATTAAGTGGAATAAGAACCAGAGAACCTCTGCCTGTGGAGAGCTTCAGTCACAGCATGAACATCCTGTAGATACTGAATACCATTTTGGCATACCACCTCGTTTTTCTTTGGATCTGGACAGTAGAGGAGAAAATAATAAGGGGGGAAAAGGTGGCTTTAAAAAAAATAAAAAAAATAAAATTGTACAACTTAGTCCAGGGTTACCATTCAGCACTGCTGTATACCTGATATGATGAGTCCACCTACAGGCTGTATTACAGCAGTGCCTGCACATGTTAAGAACTTTCTCCAGAATATTTCAAAAATTATTGCCTTGAAATAACTTTAAATAGTTCTCTTGCTACAGGTTTGGCTTTTTTTTTTTTTTTTTTATTATTGGTAGAAGGCTAGTAGGAAAACTCACTGGAAAAACATTTTCCAGTAAAGCTGAAAGTTAAAGCAAGAAGACAGAAACTGGATTACAAACAAGATGGACTATCAAGGAGAGTAACACGGAGATGGACATCAGGGAGGGCATTTTTCTAGAATTCTAAGGCAAAAAGACCTGTTCTTTCTAGGCCCTTTGGCTTGCAACTGGAATACAGGCCAGTAGCTTGAAAAAGAAATTTATGAGAAAGTGGCTAATACTGCTGAAGAAAATGGGACTCAGGGATCACAAACTAAATCATTTTCTTACTCTTCAAAGGCTCCAGTATTTTGTTCATTTACTTATGTGCTTTAAAAGACCGGTGATTAGTACTCTTTGGTTCTTAATAATAAAAGTGTTATAATAGCACTTTCAACAATAATTTAGTAACTTCAAACATCTAGTGGCTTCTATATTTTCATTAATAACTTTCAGAGCTTCTTTCCAGCAAACCTGACTACTTTACACAATTACTAGCTTTTAGTTTCCTGAAGGCATGCATTTTTTATCAATTTTTTTCATCTGCACTCTCCTAACTAAACTTTACAATTAGTCTCACAATTTCAGTCTTTTTTTTCCTCCATTGTCAAAGCAACAAAAGAACCCCAATTTCTGTCTAATGAGAACTCTTTACATTTTGGATTGTAAAGACACCTTGATTATTAATCAATGCAATAATGATAATATAATCAATGACATAAAATCTGAATGCCAAAAATAATTTCTACCCTTAAGTTATACTGGGACCACACAAGTCAGAGACAGAGGAGAGGGCATGAGCAGTTAACCTCTGTTCCATAGTCTAATACATCTTAGTAAGTGTCCAACTCATTAGACAGGGATAGAGTGGCTCATATGTGTAATTAATTATTGGCAGGTTTACTTTCAAAAAGGTGCCAGATGCTATGCATTTCCTAGTTGCTATCTGGATCTCTGATCTATAATGTTTCCTGCCATGTTAAACATCTGTTCAGAACATACTTCTGCACATAGGAACTTCAGTAAATCAAGAGTTAAATCAAAATTGAATTAATGTGTATCCTCTTTCTGGTGTTTGTAATGATATCCTTTTAAAGATGTCATAAAGGTATATTATGTGAAAGAAAAATGTTCTGTAAATTGCATTTGGGTCATTATAGTTTGAAGATTTCAATGTGGATAAATAATAGAGACTTCTTTTGTGGCACCTGCTCTTCAGTTCTCTGAATTGGCATCTGTCTTGTCACTAGTAGCCTACTCTAAAAAAACTTTGGAAGTATCAAAGGTTTGAACTTTGACTGGAGCAGGTGTAAATAAATAGGCAGATTTGAATGTGCATTTAGCCCTTCAGCATTTCTTTGTTCCTATCATACAGTCTTCTGGAAAACTGGTGTTGTTTTCTGTCTGCATGTGTGCCTGACTGACTGATGTTTTTACTAAAATCCATGAGCAGTCCCAAAGCGTGTGCAGAGGCATGAGCACACTGTGGAGCCTTTCAGTCAGATACTATGAGCTAATCATACCAACCACAGACAGAGAATTTCTTGAAACAAATTTCTGACATGCCTATAAATAGCATGTCAATTTGAAATTCATGAACTTTCTCTTTTTCCTGCTTATGAATGGATTACAATGTGTGCAGGCAGGTTTTCAGCCAGCAGCAGTATTTTAAATTATATCTATTGGGGAATTTCATGTCTTGTTTCAAAATAACCTACAGTTTTCTTCATGGCAAAAACCTAATCTTGCTAATTGCTTGCAGAAATTCTTAAAGTAAAAAAGGAAAACAAATTTATCGAAGAAAAGCACTATCTATAAATCATTATTAAAAATGGGTTAATTTCAGACAGTAGTGCAATTTTTCTGGGAACTTTTTGCACGTCTTCATGGTGAAGATAAAAAGGAATCTATGAATAGAAATCCTACTATCACAAATTCAAGAAAACTTTCTTACAGAGGACTGTAAGGAAATTAACTGGATTTAAGTGCACTGTGCAGCATCACCTGTTCCTAGACAGAGAAAAAGGTACACTTAGACACTTACGGCACACGGAAAGGAAGGAGCGGCATATGGCACAGCAAAGAAGTACATTATGAACTTAGCCTTGGAAAATCAATTCAGAGTTCTTGACCCAGTACAAACCAAATAATCCATAAGATTCCTCATCCTTACTGAACAGAGTGATCACATCCAGTGAGACACCTATTGCAAATGACACTGGCCTGACCTCTCGGCAGAGAGTTTTAACAATCACCTTGATTTCTAACAGGGATGCCCTGATGTCTAATAAAGCTGAGTTCCTACTGCTCCCACAGTGCTGCTTTATCAATTGCTTTCCTGCTCCTTATGCTGCAATACCCACAGTATTGTACCAACACAGTACTTTACACATTACATGTGTACATATGAATACAAATTAATGAGGTGCGATTATTTTGAGTTACAATTCAGTTTTCCGTTCCATTATTAAACAATGATGGCATACCTCAAATAATAGTGCAGTGAAAATATTGAAGATGAGTCAGAAATACACCCTAACCCAAGATAAGGTATATTTTTTCTAAACAGATATTTATATTTGGGAACACTGTGTAAAAATAACAATTTTTAAGCAACCTCTGTTAAGCTGGCTGAAACCAGCCAACACATTGAAAAGTTATCAAGGGACTAAAAGGCTGATCCTCCTCGCTCAGTAGAATCACCTAAGTTTCATGTTCTCAAAAAAATCAGATTAAAGTACATATACAGCTATGCAGTCATATAATTGCAAGAGCTCTCTGAAATCTGAGACCAAACTATAGCTGGCATGAGCATTACATGAGGCTTCCCTGAAAAGACAAATTAATTATGCAGAGAAAATGTCTCATACAAAAATGAGCTTCAAGATAATGATTAAAGAACTTCTTATATAAAAAAATGGAAATAATTTTTTATATACACACACGATCACACATATAAAAATCAGAAGACTTATTTCATAAAGTGACAAAAGCACCGACCATCTTTGATACCTCAAGGGAAAATGGTATATTCTTGACTGCATCTAGAGTTAAGATGCATTCAGCTGCAGAAGAAGGAAAAACTGGTTTTTACTGATTTCTGCAGGTGGCTAGCTGACATTGAGGTACACCTGTCTATCACCAGCTGAACAAATGCAATCCTGACAATGTTAAAGTAAATTAAGGTTAATGCAGACTATCATTCTTTCCACGATGTGGCACAGAGAAAATGGTGATTCACATGCTCAGAAGTCAACAAGAAGCTCCAAAAGCATCCAGCAAATACATTACATTTTTCCTCTTGAGAAGCTGGATTGAAGACTATTTAGAAAGAATTTTTAAAATAGTCATAATGACTATGACTAGCATCAATCACAATAAATGAGGGTAAGCCCTACTAAAGTTTTCCAATCATATTTACCCTCATTAGGCATTTTGTTGATGGAAATGCTAAGGCATCCTGTAGTATTTAACTTCTTTTTGATACACTGAACATATCAAGCTCCTTATATTGTACTTCATACATCTGCAGTGTATGTATCATTCTTTAAGTGCTGACTACAGAACAAGATAGTGGGAGTTTAACCAAATTTGTGCACACAAATGAAACCACCTCCTCATCTATTCTTCCAAGGCACTGGACATTGCCTCAGCAATGAGCTAAGGGAGCCCAGCATCCCAATTATTTTGCCAATTCCTCCATTCTCTGTTTAGTTTTGTATCTCATCTCCTAGAATCCTTAGGATGGATCTAAGTCTCTGTTTTTCCCTCCTAGAAGTTGGACTCAGCTTCTGGCTGTGTTGAAATATGGCCTTTTCTTGAGTTTTGGTTAGTCCAGAAAATGATTCAACATATCTCTCCAATGCAATGCCTTTGTTTCTCGTATCTTCACCTAAGCACTTAGTTTTGCCAGGAACAATTCAACACTATAAAAAAGACTGCCACTAAAAATAGTAAAATGGGATGAAAAACTGGATTATAGAAATTTTAGCACCATGAATAGCTTAAGGCTTTATTTACATGCTGTTAATTTAATACAAATTTCAAAATCATAAAATTATTTATTTATTCCTTTTTCCTCTTACTTGATAATATTAATTTATTTATTTAGTTCAAAATATTGACTACATGCTGTGCTACAGACTGGTAGGGCAATTACCATATTTTTAGTTAGTTGGAAGAAAGCGTGCCTGGACACACAAACTAAAATGTTTTGGATGTGCCAGAATGAGATAAAACAATGAGAGAATAATATGTACAGGGGGAAAAAGTTCTGCAAGAACATTAATTTTCCTACTTTACAGCATCTGTGCTCCTGAACACAGTAATACAAAGGTTCTGAAAAGTTTCTAAGAGAAACACAAAGGTCATGTTAAGCTCCAAAAAAAGTAAATTTTCCCCAGAAAGTATAAGGGATCTCTGGATTACCATAGTATCTAAAGGAAAATAGTTGTCCTGCTTTTCCTAATATAAAATTCAGTATTCTTCAAGAAAATCAGAAATGAATTCTGCCAGAATTGGTGGATGCCACAGTAATGTCACACTTGAGGTCTTGGGGAGCTTTTAGAGTAGTGTCATTTAGCACCCAAGTTCTATCTGTGGTTTCCAAAGGAATGTTTTAGGCAATTTTTCAATTGTTTCAAGAAGCCTTCTGTCAAACACGATACAAAGCTAGTCCATCACCACCTCTACTGGATATTTTCATAGGGCCATGTGGTGAGTTAATGAGGAGGAACAGATCCTGCTCCTATCAGTGCAAAAACATTCTCTCCGTCATCTGACTTTAATTGTGCCTGTATCGGACACATATCAAATGTACAGAAAGGAATTCATCAAAGATCCCTCGGAGAAGGGCTACCTGGCTGACCTTCTACCCAGCTCTTGATACAGCAAAGTAAAAGCATCAGTGAAGTTTCTTTGGTACCTCACTCAAGAGAAGGGAAAGCATTCTATGTGACTGTGTTTCAATCATGGACATACTCTTACAGTTCCAGACACTCCAAGAATAGCTGTAGTGCAAATACTTCTACCCATCTGTGCTTGACAAAAAGAGGATATAGCTTTTCTTTCAGCTACAGATCGGATTACATATGCCTGTAACATTTTCACCTAAAAGCTAGAATGTTGTCATGCACTTTACATGGAGGAAATTTGCAGACCATATGGAAACTAGTTAGCGAAAACATATCTGTGCAAGTGTTAAATGGAACTCCACCATGAGCTCTGCTAAGCTCAAATATGTGACCTACACATATTGCGTGTTTGTTTCCAATTAGATTCTGTCCGGGCAATTTTAACCTTTGCAACTTCTGTTCTCTGAGGCATTGGAAGAGCCTCAGTTGACAAACCACAGCAGTGTTGGGCTGGTTCTGGTATACTCTGTTTGAAGCTATTTGCATTCAAATGCAAAAAGGCTCCTTTTAACCCATCACTGACAATATTTTCTACAAATAAAATTCTGATTCTCAGTTCTGAGAAGTTGATGAAACATTTGAAATTCAGTTGAGTATAAGATACCTTTGAAGAAAGAATTGGTTTTAGAAAAAGGAGCAAGTAACTATATCAGTAATTAGTAATTTAGTAATTTTAGTAAAGAGATAAAGAATTTTACCATTAAGTATATTCTGCAATGTCAGATTACTACCTGATAGGGTTCCTCTGTCACCAGTCACATTTGGGAATTTACCAGAACAAGAAAAATTAACAATTTCTAGTATTAGTGGCCTAAGTTTTTGCTCTTGACTGACAAGATCATTGCAGCCTGTTCATTTCAGCTTCAATCAGAAGTTAAGAAGGCACTAAGACAGTAAGTATAATTTACTCAAACAATAGGTCAGCCAGTCTTCCATGGGACAGAATGATGATGTAAAAGGATATGACTTCAAGATTTTTCAACAAAGGTTTGAGGCAGCTGAACAAAAAGGTGAAATCATAACTAAGTTGTATATACATTTCCAAAAATATATTGACAGCACCTATCATAAACCATCAGATATTCTAAAAAAATCTGCATGATTAACCTGTTTTAGAAGTTTTAAAATGAATTTTGCTTTCTGCTTCCTTTTATTTTGTGCTCCTCAGCATGCAGTCAGCAACAAGACTGTACATTCTTACCAAATCTGAAAATGATTTAGCACTTCTTACACACATATGCACAAGAGCTCTAGGAAGACCCTCAGGAAAAAGCACTCAGCATCAAGGGTATCTGACAGTATTCTGATTTTAGCAAAATGTGATAGGGGAAAAACTTCATACCAGAAGGAGGTTTTGAAAAACAGCAAAGAAGGAAAGGTATTATTATGTCAAGCTTGAAAGTTGCTTCACAGAATGCAATAGATATTTTTATGGTGATCAATTTGAAAGACAAGCGCTTTAAGACTTAATTAAAGAAAGTTTATTTGCTCCTTTTGATTCCTATAACTAAAACCTTTACATAAAAAGTAACAAATTAAACCATTGTATATAAAAGTGTCAAGTTAATTACCACTTCCAGTAAAAAAGAAATCAAATTTCAATTATCAAAGCCCCACAGGAATTCTATACACTCTCATATCCTGAAAAAACATCACTAAATCCCTCTTTTTTGAGTGATTACCTGGAGAGCACTCTCAAATACTTCAAGACTACCACTGGCTTTCAGTAAGGAATAACAGGAAATTTCTCAAAGTAAATCAGGTACCAGAATAAGAGCAAATTTGAAATTCTCTTTCAAAGGCAACTTAACTAGGCAATAATTCAGTTTAGCTGAGAAAAAGAATCTCGTTGAGGCAATGAAGAAAGAAAAGATCAGAAGTACACAGTGACTATAAAAGCAACTCTGAATCCTCTGTTGAGAAGAAAAAAAGCCCAAGAATTTTGGAGGTGGCAAAGAAAAATTCAAGTCCTGAAGTGTAAAGATCTATGGTGTGTTTGGATTTTTTTACTTCCCAGATTGCTATTTCAATATCTTGGGAACAAAGGACTAGTTTTTAGAAATCAGGAATGAGAGAGTGATTGAAGAGAAGGTTAGATATAACATTAAAGAAAAATGATGGAAAGGACATTACTTGTTTTGGAGCTCAGTGTTTGGTTTGAGAACGTTTTCTGATTCTGAATTGTGTGGCTAAGCTATAGATGGGGCAAAATATGGAATGACACTACAAGCCATTATCAGAAACATGCTATAAGCCAGAAACAATCCAACAAAACATGTTTCTCTCTGGATAAGCAGTGAGATTAAATACTGCTGTATAGTTGTGAGATTCCTGTGACCTCTAGTGTTTCAGTCTTTGTCATATCCTGGAACAGCTATAGACTTGTTCATGCTGTGGATCTGACAAAAAGACAAAATCAGAATGACTCAATGAATGATTGAATGAATGATTCAATGAAGAATTTTTTTAATCAGTGAAAGAACTCAGGTAAAACCAAGACAATTTTAGTCATACTTTATAAAACATATAGTGCAATTAATCAATTGCCAAATGGAAAAGGATAATACTGCTACAAATTTTGCAACCAACTTCACTGAAATAAGAGAGTTAAGAAAGTATCCCATAAATTATCTTACAGTTATCTCAATGTGAGTCTCAGACCATTAATTTAGGTGTCATTAAGTGAGAAGTGCAACTTATTCACAAACTATTAAATTAACAATAAAAAATACCTGAAGCTTCTGAGTATTACTAAGCTACTACACCATCCCTTGGTATTATTAAACAATAAGAAGATGAAAGAAGAAAAGGGTCTAGAAAATTTCAGTTACAAGATGTAAATATTTCTAGTAACAAGAGCCAACACTATGAGATGTAATCATGGAAATACCATAGAAAAACTGTACACCAATATTTAGATAAAACACATAGAAGATAAAACACAATAGAAGGGGGTTTGGAATTTGAACACAAAGCTGTGTCTTTTCTGTGTAGATCTTTACATACTGTAAGCCTTGTCAGGAGACCTTTTCCTCTCAATGAACAGCAATTGAGATCTGTGTGTCAGAAAAATCCTGCAAGGAAAAAGTTTACTTGGCTGAATATACTCCTCTGAGTACATGACCTGGGAGCAGTGCATGCTCATGAAAATCCTCCCTTCTCTATTTTAGCTGCATCAGTACTGATTCATTACTTTCTTCATGAGCTTGCCATATCTGCATGTTCTGTGTAACTTCTACATTACTTCCTGCCTCCTTTATGAGGCAAATTTTCTAACTATGAAGTAGTGCAGACAGCACATAAACCCCATAAAAATTCTTGAAAGTGGTCAAGGATACTTTTTTAAAAAATTTATCAGTGTTTATTCCTCCTCTAGGGACAGCTCTTTATGTGCCTTTGTGAATCCAACTGACCTGCCTCAGACAAAAACAGCCCTACCAAATACAGATATGGGCATCAATAATGTTGGAGCATGGTCTTCTTCTTACTTTCTTCTGTGGGAGTAATTTACACTTTTTAATTGTATTTTCACTGGCTTCTCAAAGTCTGAATTCAGGTTGAAGCACTGAATTATTCTTAGGAGAGAAAGGCAAACTATAGGGAGTATTTCATGAGAGGATGTATCATTACATAGCATCTCAGGGGAACAAAAGGGTACAAAAGCTATCACTTTTAACTTCTTTAAATGAAATTAAATGCAAAGAAGTGAAATCACAATGCATTAACAACTGAGTAATTCATTTATCAAAAATAGTTATATAAAGTCTAGTGAAAATAAAAAAATTGTTCATATTAAATTAATAATACCTATAATAACACAATCTCATAACAGAACAGTACCTTCAATCAACAGCTCTTGTCCATGGCTACCCAATAATGTTCGAGATAGGAAAGGGGCAAAATCAACAAAAATTTCTCGCAGGAGAGGGGCCACCTTTTCTAAAGCTCTTTCAAGCTTTGCAGTGATACTGTGGAAAAAACAGAGACCATGATTGTAAGTACACTTCACAATAGAAGTAAAATTATGTCAAATCACACC
Source organism: Pseudopodoces humilis (assembly GCF_049639895.1). Classification (NCBI taxonomy): domain Eukaryota; kingdom Metazoa; phylum Chordata; class Aves; order Passeriformes; family Paridae; genus Pseudopodoces; species Pseudopodoces humilis. The sequence goes on from NC_142201.1 coordinate 65,892,765, forward strand.
TGTTTTTAAAAGTTTCTGTATGCTTCTTTAGGAAAGAGGATGATCATATTTTGATTAATCTTTACAGTTTTTAAATGGCTTTAAGTAAATGGAAATGTCATGTCAGAGTCAGCAGTGTGTCAGCCTCATAGATTCCACAGTATTTGCAGAGTACTCCAGAACAAGTAAAATTTTTTTATCATTTTCAAATACAGGTCTGGTTTTGTCCTCTCCAGTTTAACGCAGGTCTTTGTTTGCTCAGGAGAGGTTATGTGTCTCCTTCCACTTCCTAGTGCTCCATTACCAAACTGCTTACTTTCCAATATGTACTGGCATTATTGAATAAAGAAAATAAACCAGCCAGATGAAAAATTACTTTAATGAAGTATTAGTGGCTGGCATAGTTTGAACAAGCTAGACCCTTCAGTTGAAAAGTTCAGACTTTTTGCTGAAGTGTTATTTTAGTATACACATCCTTGGTACCCAAAAAGTACATACATGGTAGCACATGTACAGGTACAGTAATGCACATGAAATGAGTTATTTTTTTACAGTAATTTGGGGAGAGAAATTGTAACTAATATTAAAAGACAGAACTTGTGTACCTCATGTTTTCAGCTGAATCCTCCGGCATTGGAGCAACAGTTTGGACAGCTGGCAGATTTTTGCTGGTAGCACCATTCACAAAGCTGGATGACGAAGAGGAAGAAGAAGATCCTGAGTCTACTGCACCTGTCCCCCAAAAAACACAAACCTTAATTCAGTCTTAAGAAAGAAAACTTTTAAAATAGTCCTTGTATTATTAATCTACTCCTAAGTAGGGAAATGTTATTTTTTCTAACATAGTGAAAACTTTTCTATATGGTTAACAAAAAATTAATACCTTAACTTTGCTGGTATAAAAATAATAAACTTGAAATCTATTGAAAATCAGGCAAAATAAATCCTTATCACATTTCCACTATTCCCAAATTATATTCCAAAATTCAAAATAATTTTACATCATACTGTAAAAGCAAGATCTTTCCAAAATAAAGGTGTACTTAAGATGAGCTTGAGAATAAAATTTTAAATATTTCTTAAAATATATTTATATATGCACACTTGGCTGCCCAGTTGCAACTACAGGCAGAAACTAAAATAGAAATTAAAAAAAATACAGGGAAGATAGAAAATATACATCACTTCAGGAAGTAATGGGGGAAATTGGTGTCTGAGGAGTATGAAGATTCTAATTACAATTTTTCTGTTTCCTTCCTTGAGTCAAGGAGAATTGTAAGATCTTAAAAGTAAGGAGGGCAATGGGGGCATCATTTCAATGGGTTGTGAACAGCTGCCCAGAAAAAAAAAGATGCACACAGAGCATACATTTATACTTTTAAGTGATCTGGGTCAGAGCTAAGGGCTAAACTTAGACTCTGGATGCCAATCTATCATGTTTGCTGAAATGGTGCTGTGAGTTCAGCCTCTCTGAAGCAAAGCAGCAAAGGCTCAGAGAGGCCATGAACGTGAGAGTGCTGTGATAAATGCTGTCCCTGTTCTGCACAGTCCTTCTGCAACATATCACTGCAGGAGAGGTAGCTACAAACAGTCTCGTACTTGGAGTTCAAAGCCTGAGGGACTGCAATGCTACCAGAGATGAAGCTGACAGGCAACAAGATTTATCCAAGTTAGCAATGAAGAGTGAGGAAGACCAGTTTAGAGATCAGTGACATTATTCTGGCCATTTTCAAAACCAGTATTTATTAACGCCCTGTTAATGGTCAGTTTTAGCAGTTGTTACATCATTGTCCTTTGCATTACACAGGTGTATATTATTTTTCAGTTTTTTATATTTTTTCAGTTCCTACAGAGATCTACAATGCATTTATGGTTTCTTAACTGCTTAAGTAGCCAGCCAGCAGTGAAGTAAAGGGTAAATGCTGGTAAATGTGAAAAATACTCAGGCAGCAGGAATGATTAATTGATTGATTGATTGAATTTGTCTTTAGATATTTTTTACTAATAATAAATAATAAAATTTGTCTTTAGATATTTTTTACTAATAATAAAAGAAGGCAAAGATTGGATTTTTGACTAGATCATTTAAGAACATTTAAGTTCAACACACTATCAAAATGCAAGCAGGATTCAGTGGGCTTGCTGACACTAAAGTGTAGCTGGTGAGGTTCAGGATTTACACTAGGAACTGATTTAGGCAGTTTTTTAATAATGGGACTGGGAGATGGATTGTGGCTTACACTGCGTGTTCTGTCTTGGATTAAATACAAATTTGAAATGTACCCAAACACACTGACAAACACAAAACTATAAGGTAGGCTATCTGTGCCAACCTAGAAATCACAGCAACTTAACTGAGAATAGGATATCTTAAGAAAGATTAAGCCTTCACATATATATGTCTCTGTGTGTGCATTTGTGTATTTATTAATTTTAAAATTCATATATATAGGGAATACAGATTTTTATTGTTTATTCCCTTTCCCTTCCGAAATGAAATTTCCTTCATTAAGGTTGTTTAAAAATGCAGTTGCTAAATTCAACCAGCTAGGCTTCCAGAAGATTGAACAGACCTAGTACTATTAGATTAGCATAAAAGTAAGAATCGGGATATGAATTACAGAAATCCAGTCTAAGAAACTATAAAGCCAGCTTCTTATATAAAAACATGAAGGAAGAAAACCTATCTCCCCATAGATGCGTTCACAGCACTAAAGGACTTGAGTAACATACATCTCATTAAGTCATGACATGACATTGACTGTGATAGCAATGGCAGATGGAATGTAAACACCGACTATAACCCATGAATAAATGAAAAAAAACACCTTTCACCTAAGTCCAGCACAGAATATACCTTATAAATTGTGCTACCCATCACATAGATATGACTGTATTTCTAGAGTATCTGTGACATACTGTAAAAACAACTGTAAATAGGTTTGGGGGGACATCTAGTGTTTCTAAAAAATTGCATTCTGTTTTCTATTTCTCATAGTAAAGAAAAACCAAACAAAGTACTGTTCAATTAAATTCTATACACTATTTTTAAATAATTAATAACATACATATTTCATAGATTAGAAGTATATAAACCAGAAAGTTTTTAGATAGTCTGTATGTCTCAAAAACTGACTTACATGAGTCACTGTTCTGACTACCATAGGCATAGCTTAATTAAAAATGGCAAAATGAGCATTTTAATATAATAATATTTATTTAAGTATTTTCAATGGGATACTACTTTTTTTAACTGTCATTAATATGTTTAGCATTTCTAAAACATTGATATAAAACTTAAATCTTCAAAAATTCAAATCTTCATATAATGCTTTATTATAGAATTCCGTACATATATAGTTCTAATTAAGCCTCCTACTTGCTGAAATTCCATTCAATCAGTACTTCTCATTTAATCAAGCTAATCCATAGATTAGGATCAAAAAAAAAATCATAAAAGAAAAAAGAAACTGTAAGCTCTGTCAAAAAAGGGAGCCTTTAATCCACAGTGCCATAGTACCATGGCTTTTGCAATACTGCCCTCTACGAAGAACAGTAGTGGGGAAATGACTGATTTTAAAATGCAATTACTTACAAACAAGTGCTACTACATTCCAGCCAAAATAGTTCAGATATTTAATCAGTAAGAGGACTGAAAAGCTTAATGATACTATTCAGCATCATTTGGAAAACAAGGTTTCCAGTGCATGACATTTTTTGCACAACATAAGAATACCTAAAAGGAAATCCATTCTAGATTAACAGAAGTGTCTACACAAATGGAACTGCTCAGAGAAGCAATAACATTATTCAGTCTTTTCATTCCTCCCATCTGCCTCAGGAAAATTAGGTTTTAAGATCATATTTATTTATTTTTTTTATCCTTAGAAAAATCAAAGTTCTATTATCAGGTATTTAAGGTAATCTGCAAAAGGAAAGAGGAAAAAAAAAAATGAGTTCATATTACTCTATAAAGCAGAAGGATGCCAAAAGCATCCCCCTCTATTTGCTGCAACCCCAGAGAGATTTTCACATTCTCAACCCTTGACTGAAGTTGTGATATCCTTGAAGAGAGCTCTTCTCTCAAGTGTTTTTGTTTCTTTTAGAAAGAAAAAAGACTATAGCCAGATATTTCAAAGGAGTTTTAATTTAAATATCAGTTGCTCTCAGTAAGGATTCATTTCTCAATGGAAACCACTCTCCATTGTCAACAGGCTCCTTCATGATAGAGAATCCCACTACTACTATTAAAAATTATTTAAAAAGAAGGTCTAGTCTTCCTTCTACAGGTCATAAGAAAAGGCATGAATTCAGTTAAATTAAGTAGTTTCTTACTAAAAAACCTTCCAAAATGAGCAAAATTTTTACTGACAAATAGTCATCCAAAATATTCAACCTCTACAATCTATAGTATGTTTATTGAGTAGCTACTTGTCTCTACTTTTATAAAGAGGGATTAATTGGTATTTATCACATAAACATCCTCTACTGCAGAGCACTAGAAAAGTTAGCTCATTTCAATTCTAAACTACAGTTATAAAACAATATTGAGGCTAATTATTAATTTATTTAAGGCTGTGCAAGTCCAATGTGCACTATCAAAGATTATAAATATAGACCAAGAGAAAACACTGTATCCAATAAAGGCCAAGGTTTAATCTTTCCAGGTTTTATTTTGAAACTACAAGAACAGTAACATGAAGATGATTAAAAAACAAAGCACCACTGAAGGTAACAAAACAAAAAACAAGGACAAAATGAGGGTCACAAGAATATTTAAGGACAATACCTGTTGTATTAATCATACTTTTTGGTGTAGCTCCTGTTGCAGCAAATATATTAGGTGTACTACCCGGCGGCAGTCCACTCCCAGCTGTGGCAGCTCCAACAGTGGTAACAGCCAGACTACCTGGAGGGGGCTTCTTCACTGGTACAACCACACTCCTGTGGAAAAAGAAACAACAGATTACTAAAATTGCACAACCGAGCCAGGAAGAGGTTTTGATTGTGATGGGTTTAGGCTGTTGTATGATGCTGCTGCTGAGAAATAACAAATACTGCAAATTTTCTTAATCTTCCTGAAATAGTGTAGAACTCTGTTAACAGGCCCTAAAACCATACTCCTATCCTTATTCTGCAGCTTCAAGTGACTCCAAAGAACCTAATTTGTCTTCCAGCACCCAAAAAATGGAAAGACCACCATCTCAATATCTTGAGAACACTGCTATCAACTGCTATATACTGCTATCAGTAGAACACTGCAATGTGTTCTAGATTTGCAAAGATAATGTTAGCTGACAGAAATTATGCCAGCAGACTAGAAGTCTATATGCATGCAGTCATAAAGACTGAATTTGTTGATCCTTATGAAGTTACCTAAGATAACAATTTTTTGCCTTTCATCTGCACGTTTGAATACAGTAGGTTTTCCTCAGCACCATGAATGTATCAGTCTTTCACAAAGATGACTAAGAAACAATTTTAGATTCAGCCTTCTTTCATCTTAATCAATAGCACATGATGTACATTAAACAGCAAAAAGGCAACACAATAAATACTTGCTTTCACAGTATTGATATTGCTGAGGTTTAAAAAGCAGTCTTGAGAATTTAAAGCTTTTAAGAAGAGAACATGGCTTTCATACAAAAATCCAACATAATATCAAATATAAGCAGACAACATTGCACTCAGACAAATACTTTTTAACCTAATTTGAAAGCACACTTTGAGGTTTTTTAAGTGTGAAGACCAAAAGACTTGCTCCTTGGAGACAATATTTTTTCAACACTGGGCAGCTCTCATAGTGGAAGCAATTACATTTACATTTTTCTTTTAAATATTTCCATTTATCTCTAAAACCCTGTTTCAGTGGCAAACCTGAGAGAAAAACAAACCTGAAAGAAAGCATATTTGTATAATATTGAGCAATATATTTTCATAATTGTGTATATTTTCTGTTTAAGCAGACACACTCTTTAAAATTAATCATTGTGATATAAAAAGAGCAAGTAAAGGCAATCATTTAGGGTGATGAGGCCACATTTTGCTCAAGAACTTACTTCAGTAACTGTTTTGTTACATTTTTGTGTAATATGATGGTATATAATGAATCACAGGGTGTGGCACCATGTTTTACAGTGATGTCCTTTGTTCCTATATGTCACCCTGGATTTTAAAGACTGGTGGTGACAGTGTATATAACAATCCATAAGCATTTTTTTCCTCACTCTCTTTAGAGGACTGGCAGTTGAAGTCTGCATTTGGAACACCAGTTTGCCTCCACGCTGAAGCACCTACTGTTAGAGAGGTAAGCCTAGGCATGTCGATGGGTTTTTGTCTCAGCCCATTTACATTAGGAGCAGATGAGTTTGAACAATGCAATAGCTATTGATTTAGATAAGTGACCCTAAAATAATTGCTTTTGTCTGTAGTTAATAATCTTACAATCACTGCTCATACGAAGTGTTTACATAGCAGCAGCTACAGCTGAACAAAGCTGGGTCTACAGGGGTTAGATTAATCTGCTGCAAAACACCACAAAATTTCCTGGAGTTAGCCCCAATCTACATACAAAGATCTCTATTTCAATTAATAACTCAATCAAATATTTGAATTTGGGTTATAATACTGAATAAGTACTCAAAAGCAAAGTCCTTGTAGTGTCATAAAAACACAAGAAGAAATTAGAATTTGTTTCTTAAGTGGGAGTGTTTCCCAGTTATATTAATTTCAAAAGGAAACCACTGTCATTACCCACTACCTTTGTAGAGAATTGCAATAGAAAGAGCAAATGAAGAATGAATGGGAGTATTTTTATGTTGGAGCACAAGAAGGAAACACACAGGAGGAAAAGGCATTTTAGAACTGGCCTGTTCTAATGGACATGGATTATCAGGTCATCAAGACAACAGGCAAATGTGTAACTTCACAAGGTGACCTTGCTGACAAAAACTGTAAAGAGTGATGACTCCAAGAGCTTGGGAAGGTCAGAGAGGCTGTTGGCAGGTCCATAAGATAAAAATGGCATATCCAAAACCTGGAAAGAGTGGCCAAAATATGAAGAACATGGGAGATGTGAGGAAGACTTGTCAGCTGTCATCCCATGCTCTCCATGTCATTGGAACATATCCTGGACCTTATATCTGGATACAAGTTAAAGGATGCCTGGCTGCTGAACAGTCTCCTTAGACACACACTCATTCCAGTGTTCCCAAATGTGAGACAGTGTGAGTGAAAGGCATGCATTTTATTTTAAGAAAAACAATTTTCCCCTCATATAAAGCCTGGTATTAGTATCTGCTAAATTGGCAATACAATCACTGTGGAGGTATTTCCTATTCTCCTGCCACTTTTCTAAAAGACGAAGCTAAATTTGAGGTCTTCCTCCTCATATTTAAACAGTTCAGTGGTTTTTCAGTGTCCAAGACCATATGTGTCAGCTTTATTTCCCATATGTAATAGGATCAGTTTGATTTGGAAGGGACTCCTAATGAGTGTAGATTAGGACTGAAATACAGCTTTTATAGTAAGAAGGACAACCCTTCAAAAATCCCACAGATATAATGCTCTACACATGGTTGGCATTGTTTTGTATGTCTAAATCACTGCATTAGGATAGATCAGGTGTTATTAAATAACAAATTATCAAGAGCTATCAAGAGAAACCTCTCTACCATTAGAAGAGGGAAAATCAGTGAGATTACATCATCCCAGACTGAATGAAAATGCAGCTTTCTGACATGTCATACACGGTGACCTTGTCAAAATGTCTCATTCCTACTGATAAAAAATACAGTGAGTGAATACACAATGACATCTAGATGGAGCAGACAGAAAAGCTGTATGAAAAATACAATAGAGTGGTCAAAAATGTGCAAAACAGTAAGAGGGACAACACAACAAGAAAGGTGAAAGAGAATGACTGCCCTTCAAGTAAAGAAAGTCTTCTTTTAACCAATCTAACTACTCCAACAGCACATACAGAGCAAATAGGCAAATAAAACAAATCGGACTTATGAAAGAGGTATTATACTTTAACATAATATGATTTGAAGAATGAATTTACTGTGATAGATGTCTTACATGTATCTGTCAGGCATTCAGGTTTTGCTTTCATGAAGGAACAGAAATCTACAGACTAGAAGAAAAGGTTATACACATTTCTGTATTTTCATTTTAGGCCTCATTTTGTAAAACGTGTTTGAGACTCCCTAAATATCTTAAACTGGCCCACATTTGCCTGAATCCCATCATCATTGTCTCAAATGATTTCCAATGATTTAGTCAGCAAAAAATTAGTAGTAATTGTCTGTAGCAATTGATTTTATTTCTGTGTTCACTGGGTGGTTTACAATTCTAAACATACCTGTGGCTTCTAATCACTGTTCCTTTACCAGTCTTAAACCTGAGCCTGAAGTCATCATAATTCATATCATGCTTACGATGAGTGTTTTTGATTCCACCCACATACTACTTATGCATTGCTGGTTCATTAAATAACCTCAGCAAATAGATCCAGGGTTCTTCTGGGGTTTAGAAATTTGCATGAAATAACTAGACAGAAAATAATACCATTAATGTATTGAAATGCAAAAAGAGAAAGTGGAAATTAAAAAACCCCACCACTTTCTCAAATTGACTTTATTTAAATATTTAGCTACACAGTGCTGGTGATGGACAAATCAGGTTATACAGCTCTATATTTTCTCTTTGCAATTCACATTCTGTATCTCTTTTCCATTTTAAAATTTAAAGGCTTTCCAACTTAATCACTGTGGTCAATATAAAGGTCAGAGATAAGCCTTCAATACTGGATGTCTTGAGCTACCTATCTGAGCAGCAGCAATTAAATTAGAATCACTTTACTCTCTTGTGGGATATGTGAAATCTCTTAAGGCTGAATTAATATTCTTGCTCCTTCTCCCCCACAGTAGCAGAAAGCATGAGGATTTTTCAAGCATTCTTCAAAAAGCAGCACAGACTTCAGTCAATTTTTTCACAGAATTGCTCTGTGTCAAACAGCAACTTCAGAGATTTCAGAAGAAATCACACTAGAAAGTGGGGGGCAATTTGTCTGCTATATTACATGCTACCTTGCTCGTACAGCTAGATTAACTTAATCTCTGAAAAGAAAGCTTAATATTTATTCTCTGAAAGTTATTTATATTGGCCATATCTCTGTACATATCTAGTCCTCTATCAAACATACATTTCCGATTTCACCCCCAGACTCTGACCTGAGCCTGCAATGTTACTATGCGCACTAACAACACATTCTGAATCCTGCTATAAACAACCTTTTATTAGGCTGACTGCATTAAGATAAGATTAAGATAAGACACATGTGATACCCAGGAGGAAAGGTTTAACCCAGAGTAAACAGCCATGGAGAAAAAAAAGGAGATTAAAAAGTTGTGAGGTATACACATGAGTTGTAGAAGAGATGTGGAGGGCTCACAGAAAGATATAATTGTTGGGACTTACGCAAATGAAATATTAGCACTGAATATCCATCTATTATAGATTCTTTCAATCATTTTGATACCACACATTCACCAAAACCTCGAAATATTAAAGTACATGAAACGATCCTAATCTACTAAACAAAAATTGCTTGTTTCTAACTAGAAGAAAGCAAATCATCTCAGGTGTGGTTTTAGGACAAGGATTTGCAGATCATTGATCCTCGCTCTTGGATCAAGCAGAGGAGTAAGTACTTATTCACAAAGAAATTTCATCCTTTGCATCCAGGATAAATTACCTGAAGCATCTAAAATGTTCTAAAATACTGACAAGAAACAAGGAAAACTTTAAAAGATAAAAAAGCTAATTATCAAGAAAGATTAATGGTCATGGCTAAACAAAGAAATGGGAAATACCGGAAGTTTAATAAGTTTGAAGAAAGTGAATAGAATCTAAGTGAACATGTGATGTATTAAATGTCAGGAACATAATTAAATATAGAAAAAAAACCCAAAGAAACAATCAATATGAGGTATAAATAAGTATGGGTGAGGAACCTAATCCTCTATGTATGTTTAAAAAAAAAAAAAAAAAAAGCTAAAAACCTGCAAACAGTCCTGTGAAAGAAGGCAGATAGGGATAAAGAGCAAGACAAAAATGCAGTATAATTCTCATCTATATAGCAAGTGAATTATATTAGAGAGTAGGGAGATGCTGGTTTCTCCTCAGCAACTTCAGGCCACGTACACCTACAGTCCCATGAATATGAAAAGACTCACATTACACAGGTGATAAGAGGAGTTTTGGAAGAGCTACCTGTGTATAGATTGCAAAATGATAGACATGGAGAATATAATTACAGCTTGATGAAAATAAATGAATTTATTTATAAACAAATAAAATTCTATTTTGGTTGAACTTGAATATATTCATAAATTTAGGATAATTGTTTTTCTAAACAAACAGCTGAGGTGACAATGAGCTTTCCCTTTGTCTTTTATTATATTTACTAAATGAGTGACTCTAGGAATACAGACAATCTAACTTCAGCCCTCTTCTCTAACAGGATCTGAAACCATACCTCATTCTCTGGAGTGTATTTTTACTGCTATCTTAGAAAAATATATTCTTGAGAAGCTGTCAAGTATTTTCTTTGGACTAGTCTCCACTGCACAAAGATAATGAAAATTACCTTGAGTGAACTGGAACCAGATGAGTCCTTTAATTCCCACACTACTGATTAGGTTTTTCATTCATACATTCACACGCTACTTTGACACCTAAAGTAATGGGGAATGCAGTGCCTAAGAACAGACAATGCCTGTACCTGTCCCTTCTTGATTCATGGGAAAGGTGCTCTATTTTTCTTCAATTATTTGTAATTCACTTTAAAAAGTAACCATTTTTACTGGGAGAAGACTAAAATGTATTTATACATGACTAATTTTTAATAAGATTTCAGGAAAATCAAATCTATTTTTCAGCAAGCCATAATTTAGAGAATCTAATGACTCTAACATGAATATGGCATCCTATTTAAATGAATTAGCAGACTACTGCATGCCAATGACCTCCCAAAGGCGGGAAATCATATAACAGATAGACATTGAACCTTCTCTATTTGAACCTTCAGTGCATCATCTCTCACAATTCTTGTCTTTTCCCATTCTATCATTTACTATAAAAAAAAAAGAAAAAAAAAGGAAAAAAGAACATCCCACTGCTGTACTCTAGAAAAACACATAGATTCTCTTAAGTTATCCATCTAAATATAGCATACCTACATAAAATTTAACATATTTTTGAAGACCACCTGTCTCTGTATTAATGGGAAGGACATGTATGAGACCTGACTGGATCTCACAAGTTGTCCACCTCTTCTAGCACCTTTAAAACTGGTTGCAAGGTCCTTCTGTCAGGGGGAAAAAACCCCCAAAAACCTGCAAAAATCAAAACTAAAATACTTCAAAGATGTGTTCTCCAAAATATTCTCAAATACCTTCTAAAGACTTCACCAAGAAGTAAACTAAGCAAGCCTATACTCTTCCCATTTAGGAAATGATAATGGATTAAAATGGACACACATCTTTAATAGCAGTAAAAATAACTAATCTTTTAATTTCTAGGAACTCAAGATTTTCTGCTTATGCCAGCATTCTTCCCATTGAAATAATTCTAAGAAGAGAAAATATACACGTAAACTACCTCAGTTTGAAAAAATGAGACACAAAGCCACAAGCACTCTCAATAATAGCGCCTATCTAAGAAATCTCTACTAGAAAAAAAATAGAGATGAACAAATGTAAGCTTCAAAATGCAAAACTGAGTATAATCACAAACAAATTCAAAAACCATAATGGTCTAGGTTGCATCTAGTGGGACCAATGCAAATTGACCAACGAAAAAGAAACAAGAAATCCCCAAACCCTAAAAATCAGTAAAAGCGACTGAATTTTGTCAGACAAAAGATGAGAAGGCAAAAAGGTATTATTGGTGAGTTATGCTCCATTAGTCGCAAATCTAGGTGAAATAACCCTTTGTGTTTGCTTCTAAAAATGTCAACCTGGATGCCATTTTCAAAAAATTCGGTCTGACGCTAAAAGACATGTCATAACTTTGAGGATCCAGGCTCCTGTGTCCCAGAAATCTGTTTATATAGCTCATAATGTAATTATAGCTACCTTAAGACAGATGAGGCAGAAGGCAGCAATATATTGAAAACTAATTGAAAAATGCAGTTGTCCAGAAGCACTTGTGGGGAAGAGGTCTCTGAAAAGCTGCTCAAAGCTTCAGAGTTTGAAGTGAAATTTTTGATGTTGTCACTCTCAATCTATTGAAGAGCTGACAGACAATCAAACCCGTCTGGCTGCCTGGCAGCTCATTTTGCTGGCAGGTGGCAAACAATTAGACACACCAATTTGTGCCTCCTGATGACATTAAAGCATGAAACTAAGTTGTATGCAGGGCCTAGTGATTTGTGTGAAAGCATTTCAAAAATAATACTCTTTGCCGTGGCAACTCATTTCAGACTGCCACCTCCCATTACGGCTTTGAGTGGTGAAGACGACAGACTTGAGTTACGTGCGGCGCAAGGCCGCTTCTGTTCAATCCGTCATCAGCGCCCCCCGAGACCTCAATCCCCTCCTTTCATCAATATCACCTCATCATTTACATTTGATAGCACTTGAACTGCTGCATACATTAGCTACACACAGCTCCCGTTTGATAAAACATGCTGGGCACTTTTTCTGCTTTTATGTTTCATTTACAACTGTGCAAATTCCACGGGAGAATAGGCGGTAGCCTGTTACAAAATAACTCTTACAGACACATTAGCAATGTGTAATTAGAAGAACATGGGGAGCAAAACATGTCATAGTAAATGCTAAAATACAGTTCTTAATTTCAAGTCTCTTGACAGGAGTTTACTGTACATGGTGTTTACCTTCATCCGTGATCACAATTAAAGAAAATTACTTCAACTTTTGCTAGGCACTCAGACATCCAAATGCAAAAAAACCCCAAAAAAACCAAAAAACTAGCCTCATAAGGACTAAGGGATATCTTCAGATTAATGTGAAAAATACATTTCTCTAACCTAGATTTGCTTATAAATATGGAATCACTGTGCTTATTTTATAAAACCTGAAAGAAATAGAACCTGACAAAACAATACACTCCGTTGCTCATGGTTCTCCTCAGGGACAATAAAGATGACCAACAGCCACATTGCTCAGTGAAGTACCAAAAGCTGCATAAACTACAGCAACACAAGAGCCTACAGAAATATGCTTTACAGGCATAGTTTTAGCTTTAAAAAAAACCAAAAAACAGTTTATCTTATTTAACTGATATATTAGTAAACAAAATGTCATTTACATGAGCAAGTATGGGAAGACAATCCTGCTGTATTTTTTTTTTTTTTTCACTTTTCCAAGTTATTGGGATACTACAGGAAATAAAATGTTCAGAAATCATCACTAGGTAAAATTCATGCTGCTTTCTCAATTAATACTTAAATTTGTTCAGTTACTGTTTCAATATACTATTCAAGTTTTTCCCCCCCCTAACCCTTGTTTCATCCCCCATGAAAAGTTATAGGATCAGGATCTGAATCTGCTCCACCTTTGTAATTTGGAAAAGTAACACCATGACCATCCAAGGATTGTCACAGTGGTCAAGTAAGTACTCTGGAAATACGAAAAATCTGCACAGAGGAATACTTGCTTGAATAGAGGGTATCATTCAATAATGCAGCCATAGAGTGTAACCAGTCAGTTGAGGTCCTGTGGGCTACATCTGTATTTTTATCAAGATACCCACAGTTCAAAAACATTTATTTAGTTGGATAAAAGAATGCAACATTCCCAGTCTGCTGGACTTGCCTGAACCTGTCATTTTTCCCTTCATAGCTGCTGGTTATACTAAAAACCATCATCTACCTCATTAACTAAAATCAGACAGCAGGATCATTAATTTAAGATGAAAAAAAAAATAACCCACCAAAAAATTATGTAAAGTATTTTGTCTAAAAATTAGACAATTAACACCTATTAACACTTCCTTTTTTTCTGAAGAAGTGAACAATTCCAAAGGCTGACATATACAATGTAGGCTACTAAGATACAAAGAGTGGTGCAATTCGTACAGGAAATAATGAAATTTGATCAGCAGAGTAACAGGTCAGGGAAAAAGCAAACCACTAAACTCATTAGCTGCTAAACTTATTAAGTATGAAATATCTATCAAAACTTATAAGCCCTAGACATGAGGCACTTAAATAATTTCATAATTCTATATTATCTACTACTACTACAAATGATGTTCAAAAGGTACAAGCAGTCACGTTGTTGCAAGAACAACTAAATGGAGGTGCTCGCATTAAATAAAGGTTATGGCCAACCAAGTGCAGGCCCTTAGAGTTCATAATGCTTTCTTATGGAGCTATAATTTAGAAATGCAGAGTAAAATCCATGTCTTCAATCACCTTGATGTCAAGTTCCCTCTAACAGTGACAAAGACATTTCATGAGGTGATGTGCTCCTTTTAATTTAGGTGTCTGGCATTTTGTGAATCAACCAGAGCTCTCTAGTGAAATAGTTTTCTTATTAACCCAGGTAGAAATTTAAGATAAAGTAACCTTTTTTTGGTGATCACAGTTAAGTTGATTATTTCTACATGTAGCATGATGTTTAATACTGCTTAATGTACAAGAATGTGTTCTGGAATATGGTGGTTTGTCATAGAGGATAAGGAAAAGTTCCTAACTGTATATAGATAGAAAAAAAATATTTTTCACTTCTTATTGAAATCAATCTAAAATAAAAATATGCAGATTGATGAACTAAAAAAAAAACATCTTAGTAAAAAAGCTCTTTAAATGAGCTTTCTCTAGAAAAGACCTAAAAATACTATTAAAAAGGGATATATTCATAGCTTCTAAAGTATATTTCACCTCTCCTATCCTGATAAAATCATCTTTCTTACAACAGATACTATCTGATTGTTAATTGAATTATTTCAGAAAAGCAGCCTTAGTACTTACATAAAAGACATTAGGCTGTGCTGTAAATACAGATTTTTTTCCAAATAAATCACAATATAACTCTTTTCTGCCTTATTTATTTCCTTCAGTATTTTATCTCCTGTAACTGCCTGATAAACTAATATATTAGATTTTTCAAGACATGTCTTAAATTATCTTCAAGTCTTGATTCTATTTTTAACATTTTAAAAATATTTTTATGAAGAAACTGAAAGGATGGAAAATACACTCACAAGACTTAGGTCTAAACTCCCAGTGGATGGGACTAACCTTCTGGAAGGATGCTGAGAATTGCACAACATCACAGTTTCTATGCTCAGGATAACTGAGAGGGACTGGACTTTTAAAGGCAAGTATATTAATTAGAAACTAGGAAGATACAGCCCAAGGAACAAAACAAAAGACTCTTCATGGAAATGTTCACGAGTTTAGTTTTAAGCGCTAACTTTTGAGCTTTAACAACTTCTGTTTTTTAAAGACCTAAAAGGAAACTGGTTTCTACCATGACCAAGAAAACAATTTGCCATGGTCAAAGCATTTCAGTACCAGAAAACAGTTCAGTGATGGATCCAATTTAGATTTAAGCCTTTGAAAGAATATTCAACTGGATTTCTGCACAATCTGTTCTATATCAGCAGATATTACCCCTCCTCCTTCTCACTAAAATGCTGTTTTAAAGAAAAAAAAGATTTTATTGCACATATATTTCTTTGCAACAGGCTTGTTTTCCAAGTACTTCATAGAGTTTTATTCACTGACAGAGAAAAACAAGGTGAATTACTTCTGTCTTATACTTGATGATCTGTTGGTAATGCAGAAAGGGCGACACAGTGCAGTTGTTTTTAACATTCTTTAATACAAACCAAAAGTAGAATAACCTTCCTGAAGAAATAAAAGCCCTTCAAACTTCTGAATTACATCAATATAAAATAATGAGTCCAACTATATACCTGTCAAATGAGTGAAACTGCATGGGAAGAATAGCCTGAGCTTCTCTCTTCAGTGCAGGATCTGGGTAAGGGATTGGATCCGGGCCACATTCTGCAATTTCAACAGGGGCTGCCACAAGACTTTTCAGTATTTCCTTGACATTGATTCCTTTACTTTGGCTGATACTGGATATTGAAGATGCAGGTTTCAGAATTTCACTGGGGCTTTCTGTTAAGCTCTCCTGAGATTTCTTCACTTCTGAAGATAAAGTAGACAACAGCTCACTCATAGCATCAGGACCTGTGCTGGTCTCTAAGTCTGTCCCATTCAAAATACTGGGCATCTGTTCATCTCCAATTCCAGAATCTGTATGAGGAATAGAACTTTCCAGCTGAATATCTTCAACCGGTGTTGGTGTTTCTTTATCTTTGATATTTTCTGGAAATACAGTTGGTGTCTCTGCAGCAAAATAGAGATTATGAACAAAATTTAGTTTGGTATTTTCCCCTAAAAATATGATCATAAGGTTTTATATGACAGAAATGTGTTAGAAAGACCACATATCATGGTATTTTACCATGTACGCTAAAAACTAGTTCTACATAGAAAACATTTTCCCTTCAACAGCTGTTTGGCATGTAGACAGGCTTGGAAAAGGAAGCCCACAATCACATTATACAAACTCAGTGACATTTAGAAACTACAGCCCACTACTCACATAGTAATCAAACAGCAAAATACTGCCAGCAAAAAAAAAAAACCATTAAAAATTATAACCTATCAACTGAAGAATTGTTTGACCCTTGAGCCTACTAGAAGGCAAAATTGCAATCATTTATGCTTTCAGTTAACTTTAAAATTTATTCTTTTGTATTGGTGTCATTAAATATTAAGCTTCAATTCAAAAGAAAACTGCTAGACCATTTGTTTGCTTTGTGTTTTGTTTAAAATGTGTATTACACACATTTCTACATACATATCATTGCACTGAATACAGATTAATTTATACATGAAAAATAAAGTGTTATTATTGACTTTTTAGATACCTCTTCTTTTCCCTCAGAAGGTAAAATTCTGTAATTCAGGAACAAATTAATGAACAAAATAACTATAGCTTCATAGAGCTAGGCATGTGAAATCTGCTGAGTTTGGAACATTTCCAGATTGAAAAGGATTCTACAACATCTTGTAACCGAGAAGACCGTACTTCTATTAATTACTTCAGTGAAACAGATTGAAAATCTTTATTAAATAAGAATTATTCGCTATGCTTAGACAAAAGTCTAGAGTTGTGAGAAAATTATACATTCATACTTTTGGTTAGAGAAAAACAAACGGTATTTTTTTTTGACAAAATGCTTTTTAAGTTTATTTTAAAACTACACTATTTTCATTAATTACTTGTCTTGATTATAAAATTTAGCTGTCCTATGTATGAAATAAGAACACTTTTTTATTGGCTCTGATATAGTGGTTTAGATATTATAGGAAATATTTTATCATGTATTTGAATGAAGCTCTGTTGCAAAAAAAATGTACTTCAGAAATGTAACTTTAATAACAATCTCATAACTCACTATTGATTTTTGGTACAGTCAGGTAAAATACATATTTAGCATATGGGTATAAGTGGGGGTACATGCATCTGCACATAAAAAAAAAAATCTGTAGGAGATTATTTATGCATTTGAACTAATGGTCATGCAAACCTCTGCTTATTTACAAGTATTAAGAAAGAACAGAAGAGGCTTTTAAAAAGGTGAAGGAGAATCAGCCATTATAAAGGAGCATTGTTTTCTTCTTTTAACAGCCATAAACACTGAAGCCATTTCCTCCTCCTTTTTCTCTTAAGTGCCTTAAACACATCTTATCAAATAGATATGAGCTCTTCTTTGTGAAGCAGGAAGTAAAAACTGGATTTATGAACTGCATCAAATGCATTTAGCATCTGCCAGGTCAGGAAGCAAAAAGATCCGTATCTACTTAGTACTGCCTATATTTGGCACAGAAAGACATCTGATCCACAGAATGATCCTAATGAATTTTCTGCTTGTCTCTTTAAACTCCATCCATACAAAGACAACACCTCTCAACTGAAGGGAAGATTATACTGGGACAGCCAGTAAAGCAGGTTGTTGCCCACGAAATGTATGGTGAATAAAATGGCATAAGGCTCCATTATTATGCAAATGAAAAGGGGGCACTGAAAAAAGACGATGGTCCACTACATGGTGAAACTAGGTCACACCCAGCTTCAATTTTCATTAAGGTCAGTGCTGAACAGAAAACTAAAGACAGAAAACCTGATAGAAATGCAGTTGTGGAAAGTCAACTACCTTGAGTAAACCAGAAGAAAGATTTTAAAATCTGTTGTAATTAACTGACTCCAAGCCAATTTTGAAAGAAACATCCATGATATTACCATGCATGATATTACTGGTCTAGTAGCCAAACTTCTGGCACTTTTGCCAAACAGATGACTGGAGATAGTAACACATCACTAGAGAAAACCATACAAGGTTTCTCTTTTTAAGAGATAGGAAAAAAATCAGCTGGACAACTGCAAACCTTCAACAGAAAACAAGATTTCAGGATTTTTTTTGGAGTAAAGAATAGTAATGGAATGCAATGAGATTAAAAAATTATTTTCTTAAATGAGCTTTTTAAATACCTATATTTCAGAGTAAGTAAGGGTCAATATAGTAAATTCAGTAAAGCTGGGGTTGTCACAACAGATTTTAATTTAGTCATGAGACCCTGGAAATTATTAGAATGTGGGAAAAAAAACTGGATAAGAAGGAGCCATCAGTTACTTTCAAGCAAAAAGGAAAAAAACTCATCAGACTGAGAGAAACTACCATGGGAGATATTTTGTTCAAATTTTTAATAGGTTTCAGGTAAAAAAACATTGTGGTGAAATTTGCTGATGACAAAATTATGAAGTACAACTGATGGTCACAGAAGCACAATTATAAGAAGGTATTATGGCAGTATTGAAAATTACATTTAATAATGGAAAGCTTTGTATCTAGAGAAGATGACAGAGCTTCCCATTATAAATGGAATTCATCTTCTGTAAATGTCTGAAGAGCAGAACTTGGATATATCAATTACTCGGTAACTATTTAGCTACCAATACAATACTCCCACAGAAAAGGCAAATGTGGCTCCAAACTTTTTGGAATAAATAGTTCCTGTGACAGCTAAGCATTAACAGCATTAGAGAAGGCTCTGGAAGGATTCATTATGGAATACTGTGTACACATTTATATTTGAGAAATCTGCAAGTGCCATTATGGAGATACACAGCGATCTACTGTTGCAGAAATGAGTTTGGCTGACATAGTCTGGCCAAACTAATACTGAGAAGTTATACAACAGCTATAACAAGCTGTAGATGAAAGCTAAAAAAAAAAAAAACGGCAGGGTTGGCATGAGAAAAACACTGCAAAATCACACCAAATAAATTTTATTTTGGAAAGTGACAGTCATCAAAATATAACTAAGGTTATGGAGAAGTTTTCCAATCAGCATAGCAAGTTAAAAAAAATAGAACTAATTTTGAGATGCTATAAATAGAACTGTACTTAATTACTCAGCAGGTGACTTGCAAACCTTTGTTCCCAAACGAAAATAAAATGCTGGGAGGCCTACATCATTTGACCCTAAAAATGGAAGTAAAATTATGTATTTGTGGACATAACACTTCAATATGATATACTATAAAGCTACATACATAATGCTAATTGAAAGGATTTAGGGCAAAAATACCAAAGGGAGTTGTTCTATATTCAGGAAATTGTATGGATACTTGATTTCCACAAAACTCAGATTTGTATCTTTACTTTTCTTACTGCGTCTCCAATACTTAATACAAATATGCTGCACGAAGGCAATTCAGCTCAGCCTGATTTATGACAAAGAACAACAATATCTAAAAACTACTAAGTGTACTAGTGCATTAACTCTCATTTTTAAAACATCAAACAAGCTAAATGAATAACCGTTTAAAAGGTTTAATTTATTTTTGTGTCTTCAGAAAAAATAAATTCAAAACTGATAAGACTTCTTAAATGCCTTTCAGATAAGAATCCTAGCAAATTAGGATATATGAAATCCACATAAATATGGCCGTAAAGATGTATTATAAGACCTTCTGGATCAACATTATTATTACTATTACTGTTATTAGCATAGGGCACAAAACCTGACCAGTTTTAGTTATAAAACTACATATCCATAAGTTCTGTTCTCTAGTCTTTTACACCATGTCCTAGAATTTCTGTTGCCTTGCAAATGCAGAAATAAATACTACTTCATGAAGTGATTTAGAAAAATCTTAAACCAGAAGCATCTATTCTTTTATAAAAATCCTAAATACTTAAATAAACTTAGCAAAATGATAAACATGAACAGAAACAAAGCCACAACTGATTGCATCTGTCCACGTTCTAACACTGTGACAGTAAGACACTAAATTTTCAGCAAACCTCATCAGTTTTCTACAGCACAAGGCCATGTCAGTAGACAAAGCAGAATCATTACTAGATCTAGTGATCTTAACCCTGTCAGAAACAGGCAGTTGGAAGCCAGATGCCTCCTCCTTACTGTTTTTCATTCTAACTAATGAGTTCATCTACTACATTATGGGAAAAATATGGGCTCAAGTTAACTAAATGACATATTGTATATCTGGTGACCTCATCCGTCACGCTCCTTCCCTAAAATATCTTGTTTGCTTGTGATTTATGAAGTGTATTGTAATTGTTTTAACCTACTGAGTTACCTAAATAGCTCTTGCACTGCTTCCATATGGCTAAAATATACAACCCACACTCCCCCTGTTTATTGACCTAATAATGAGCCATTCCATATGTAAGGTAAATACACACAATTTTGCCATTATAAAAAATTATTCTACAAATCACAATTTTAATATTTATTTACTTTTAAAAGATGGAAAAATTAAGTGTATATTCCTGTGATCTTCTTGCCTTTTAATATTGTTAAACCTCCCTACTAGATAAAAATCTGCTGAAATATTCAAAAGTAAGATGAATGAAAATAATTTCTTTTAATTGCTTACAATATGGCTGCAAAAAATATTGGGAAGTAGTACTATCCCAAATAATGGTCAGATTTCTGCTGTAAACAATAGAGAAACATTAGGGAGTGGAAGGGTTCAGGCAATCTTCATATAGGACTTGCTGCCAGCTTTGTCTGCATTTGTTCTGAAAAATTTATGAGTTATTTTCTGCATAGCTGTCTTAAAGCACTGGTGATAACCTTAATAGTTGCCTTTTATAAACCCTTTGTAGTCTTCTACAAACTTCAAGAAACAGCGCCTAAAAGCTGAATTTGCTTTAATTCCAAGTAGGCAGTGATCTTACAGCTTCCTCCATAGGTGGAAGAGTCAACTAATCAATTCCTAAACTCAAGGCCATAAAGACAGTGGAAAAATTCTTCCCTGCAACATCAGTCTACTAATTTTCACGTGTAAGAAGCAGCACAATTAAACTGAGATGAGAAACTAAATATGGGAACAGAATCAAAGAGAAATAAGGGTCTGATTTAAAAGTATATTGAGAGAAGTAAGCAAGAACTGACTTGCAGTAGAAATGCCCCTGGAGGTTGAGGCGCAACAGTGAGGAGAATCCCCCTAAAAGAAGCATTAAAATTCCAATCTGCTCTCTATCTGCTACTAAGGACCTTCTTTTCTGTTGGCATTTTTATTTCTCTGTGAAAGTTATAAGCAGACCAGAGTAAAATTTCCCCTTATAGTGATCCTGGTCATGGCCCAACCCTGTAGATTCTACTCATTTTGGCAGCTTGGCTGGTATTAATCTTCATGTAACTGTGCATTAATAGGCAAATTTGGTCATGTCCCACTAACAGACTTCATGGAGTTCTGTTATTTCTGAGGCAAAGCAACATGAACAATGCTCACAGCAGAACTCATTTGCCGTTCTAAAGTACTTTTAAACAAGTTTCTTTGTAAATTGTATTATTAAAATGTGAGGGAAAAGAGCCTTACTTAGCATTACAATTTTCCATTCTTTCACTATCAGTCTTTTCTCTACAAAAACATTTGATAAATGCAGCCCGCATTTAGCCTGCATCTGTTATTTAGCCAACATCTTTATCCAGGTTTCTGAAATGCTTGCAAGACCAAACACTGTCCCTTTCCTTCCACAAGGACAGCAATGCAACAGTGCAGCTTCAGCTGTCTAACAGCATGCCAACGTGCTGTTACATGTGCACACGAAGAGGTGGAACTAGAGCACGCGCCATGGCAGCCTCTGGCTGGGAAGAGGAAAACCACAGGTACGATACCTCAGGGCTCTCGTATGTGTGGCTGAGGGCAAAGGAACACAGCTGAAAATGAGGGGACCGAAGAAGGTCAGATAGGAAATACTCTAGGGTGGGTTGGCAATTGGAAGGGCACAGATCTTGGTACAGGAGATTTAAGACAGAAGGCTGGGAATTTTCCTGTTAGCCAGAGGGGATTTTTGAGGAGAAGGGATGTAGCGGTCAACCAAGAAAAGAAGAGAGGCACTGAAATGGGAGAGGAATAGAGCAGGAGAGACTTAGGGTGGGCAAACCAAGATTGGGAAGTGATTGAAGAGGACAGTTATCATCAGCCCCTGTTCACAGCTGGACATGCGTAAGTGCATGCCTTCTCTTTTTGTTCACTGGAAATATTTTCTATGTGCTCAATTCCTCAGAAGTCTTATAATTTGTTTCTTTCCCTGCAGTCACTAAGGTGGGCACACAGGACAGTTCTTTCTACCTTGACCATACAAAGGACATTGAAAGAGCTGTATATGACAGACACAACCTCTTGATCTGTTTCGCCAATGTCTTTAATCAATGTCTTAATTCTTCTCCACTAATCAAAGGTCTTTCACTCAATGTTGGATGGATAAGACATCAGTCTGATTGATTACCTGGCTGCCAAACAAAATGTCAGCAATCTTAAACCAAAGCATTACCAAAACGTTAACTAAAAAATACTAAGAAGATACAATAAAAATAAGAAAATGAGAAATCATATTAAAGAAATGTTAGCTTTAGAGTAAACCAGGTACTTACATTTTGAAACAAAATATTGTAATATGTTTTTGTTTTTTTTCTAGGTGAATTTCTCTAATTTTTTCAGTTTATATTTTTATTAATTTATTTTCTACTTTGTAAACTCAAACCTACAAAATTTTAAAAATAAATTACCTTAGCGGTACTTTTGATAATATCTGTATTTCTGACACATGCCGAGAAAGATGGTGGTTTTGTAATTAAACGTTTCTTAGGAAAGAAATTTAAATCTCTCACGTAGGTTACGGCATCCAGCAACAGAAGTTAGCAGTGGAGCACAGAGTATGTTCCATATAGACAATGAAACTCATATTAAAACATTTTGGTTTAAGCACTGCTTTTTAAAAAATAAAAGTTTTTGAAACACTTTTAAAACATCTGTAATTTGTACAGACAAATGAAAATAAATACTGATGTAACTTACAAAAAGTCCCCATTAGAACTGCTTCATGCATAAATAATGACTGATCAATTAATAATGAAATATATGTGCAAACATCTACTATGATGCCTTAAATAGCGGGTAAAGGGCAATAAATAATAGATTAAGATGTATTCATTACTAACTCATGATCTTCAAATGCCTGTCTTTTCGGATGTAGTTGGAATGAGGAGCATATGTTTCATCAGAAGAGCAGTATGATTATTTTGAGCAGGAGGCAGAAATTCAATAGAATTGGAATTTCATCATAATCATGATTATCACCTAGGTTCCTCATGGCATGCTCCTTTCTTGGAAATATATATACAACAGGATTTTGAGGAGGATGGAGACGTGAGTTTTGTCAGGACTTCCTGAGGCAAAGAATATTTTCAAAGACAATGGAAATTAGTCCTTTAGTCCACTTTGCATACTGAGGCTGTTATCCTTATGCAAAATAGTTTAAAAATAGTCTCGAAGTCTCTATGCTGCTGCATTAGAAATACAAACAGTGTAGAAATGTAATTCCCAGAGTACTATATACCTAGGAGACCAGAAAAACTGGATACTTTTTTTGTCTTCAAAGAGAAAGCTGTTTCTGCAACATTTTAATATAGTTGATTCTGTCAAGAAAAATAAATCAATAGCTTCCAGTCTATCCACACCACATACCTTTAAGAAATCTTTTGTTTTACGGTGCTTTGGGAAAAATACAGGCAATGATAACAAGGGAGTGGAAAAGCCAATCAATTTTTGGTAGAAGTTTCTGATACCCTACATATTGATTTGCTTCACACAATATGTTATAAGCTGAATTGCACCATTGCCACACTTTCATTTCTGAAAAACTCCTGAATAATGCAAATGGAAACATCAATTTTCAACTGCAAATATCTATTCATTTCTTGGTTAACATTAATTGTGTTTTCAGTTATTAACAGGGTATCAGCTGAAGTGTAAAAGGGAAAAAAAAAGATTCACACTTTTCTACTGTTGGAGATGTGGAAACACTGTTGAAAGGGATATCCCACTAAACCTTCAAGGTAAGCAAGGACGGCTTCAATAACAACCAGAAGCGAAAAAACTCATTTCAAGTGATCCTTACCACTATAGCTAAATCTACTTGAAATTGGCAGCTGTAATTTGAAGAAATTACTTGGTTTTACATGGTAAGGCTGATTAGCTTTTATTAATAGAAGATACCATGTTCCTCTATCTCTCCTCTTATTCTGATGAAAAGGTATTTCTCTCTCAAAGTATGTACTGATTATCCTCTGCCTCATAAAAGAAAGGGCTGCTCTCAGTTTTTCTGTCTCTAGTTCACATGTTCCAGACATAACACAGATTTTTTCATACTGATTTTGGGAAAATATCCTTATCTAAGCAGAGAAATCATCAGAGAACAAGCCAGTATTTTCTAAGCTATTCCAATTGCTCCCATGTTAGAAATGAAAATTTTAGCTCTTTATGCTAAGTTCACAAGGGTAGGTCTTGCTAACCAGTAATGATGTCTTGACTAACACAGTCAAGACATATGAACATATATGTAAAAAATTATAGATATGGACAGGGATATTACTAAGACACATAATGTCATTATTGGATTAAGTGCCTATCATCAAAGAATTTGATTACAGCTTTTGTCATAATACCGTGTTTGTGTCTGGAGTTGGGTTAAGCCATGTCACAGGAGTCAGGATTGATCCGACCAAGACAGAGGTATACAATGACAGCTACAGTGAATGAAGAAAGATAGGCATTTCTAGTGACCAGTAAATCTCAAAGCAGGTCAGATGAACTGTACCCTAAACATGCCCTAACCTCTCTTCACCTATTTTTAAGGGAGATGAAGATGACTAGCTCAAATAGTGATTCACTACTAATATTTTCCGGGAAGTAGAATTCATGCATGAATGACTGAAGATTTTGAGACAAAACCCTGAAAATCCCATACAGAGATTTTGGTCAATCATTTTTAATGCTGTTTTCATCTTTACTAAATCTCCCTATTTTGCTTATTTGATTAATTAATTTTTAATTTAAGTAATTCTTTGGTATTATGAAGAGGAAGACGTGAGTCTGCAGCATTTACTTTTGTAGGACTATGTTTCTCAGACAACCTTCGGATGACAGAGAAAAGTTGTGATCTGCCATTTCCCTTGAGAGTCTGATAATGAATTACTTAAAGGGTAATGCTATATATCATCTAAATTGAAGAGAGAGAACTTTCTCTTAATTTTGCAAGATCTGCTTTGTCTGACTACACCCTGACTAATTTAGAAGTACTGGAGATCCTTTAAAGTTACTGGAAACAAACAGGAGAAACACAAGGAATTTCAACAAACTTATGATAAGAGTAAATCTACATATACAGATATATTTTTGTCTCCTCGTGGATCAGGTCAGAAGGAAAAATAAATACAGAGGTATAGAATATTATAAAGAAATAAATATTTTTATTGTTAAATGGTAGTCATGGACACTACCGTAATAGTTTTTCCTTCCTGGGTATGAAGTTTTTTTTTCAAGCACCATAACACCTAGTTTATGAGCAATATCTGAATAATAATAAAAGAAACATAATTTTGCCATCTACAAACATTTGTAAGTAAGGGCAGAATATATTTCCCTGCAAAATATACTTCAAGGCCTTTTATTTCAATACTTTTATTCATACACAGTAATATCAATAAAGAAGGCAAAGTTTAATATTTTTTATTATGATAATGGAAAAGTTTCAAATAAAAAAAAAAATGATGTTAAAATTCTTATAATCCACACTTGACACCAGCTGCCGTTACTCTTGGGAAGCATTTGCTGATCACATACTGTAATGCACCTGAGACAAGTAGGGCCTCACACTAAATAGATTTTAACTAAAGATATTGCCCCATGTAAAGGAAAGGGAAAAAAAAAAGAAAAAAAGTGTCACTAAGAACAAAATCATTATCCTAAATACTGGTAATATACCTAATTCTACCTTACCCTTTCCCTGGTAAGTTTCTTCCTGGTCAGATACTTAGATTCTACTAAAAATGGAGAAATGGTTTCCTTTTAAGGAATCAATCCCTCTTCCTGAATTCATAAAGATCTTTTCCTATACAGTTCTAACAATTGTGATACAATTTGCTTGATAAACAAACAAAGAATTTTTTATATCCAACTAGTGCCATATGGAATTAATAAAATATGTCTTCACTTCCAGCTAACAATTAATTTCTGTCAATTTTTTAATAAGTAGGACTTTACTTTAAAAATGTCTTGTTAATTTTAACAATACACTAAACCACTCTGTATTAAGTAAAAATACCTTAAAATGCAAAATAATATTCAAAAATTACATTTCCTGACAACATCTGAAAGCAAGTCACATCACTAAAAAGAAACCAATTGGCTTATCCACTGGAATGAAAGATTCTCTTGGAATGACAAAATATGTTTTGACCTTTGGCCTTTTCCGACAGCATTTGTAAATCTTTTTCATTTTACTTTTTGCTCATGTTCAACACTGAAGAACTGTGTTCACAATATAAAAAGTGGAATTATTTTTCCTCCAATGGGTGAAGCTGTAGAGTATGACAGTGAGACCTACAGAGTAAAAACCCTTAAGGATCTGATGATATCAACAAATAAAATAACTAACCACAGATAAAATTTCCTTTACTGAATAATTTATATTTTAAGCCAAAACATTTTTTTTTCTAACCTGCTCACACTTTTAATGTAGCTCTATTGAACTATTTCAAAACCAAAACTATTTTACTTGAACTCAAGGTAAAACAAGCACAATAGCTAATAATATCATATATTAATATAATATTGAGCAATACAAAATATCTTGTTCTTTGTATGGCAGACAATAATCTTATGAATCAAAGTCACAAACCCTTGCTTACACACTGTTAGAAACCAAAGCAATTTATAATAAATATACATGCACACATCAAAGCTAAAGAAATGCCAGGTTAACATAGTGATAATTTAAGTTGATGTAAAAAGTATCTTAACATAATACTCCCAGAACAGCATATGACAAGCATAAGTCACCTTATTACTGAAGTTGGATGTTAGCTATTCTGTTCTTTATAAATTGGATGCATTCTAAATCACTTATGCTTTTTATAAATTGGTCTTTCTACCCAGTGAGATTTTACAAAATTATACTAAGGACATTTTCATCAGATTATATTTTTTAAATTCTTTTACATTCTGTGTTTACAGCAAAGTGCATGCAAATTGTGGAAATGTACATGCAAGCTTGGCTAAAGTTACATTCAGGTAACCCTCTCTTTTTCACGAAATTACAAAAAACCCCATGTTCCTACCTGAGAGAGTATCTATTAAAACAGACAAACAAACAAAACAAAACAAATCAGGCCCAAAACATATAATAGTTGCTTTGGTAGAAAAATTGGTTTCCTTCAAGAGAAACACAGCACAGCACATTAACTAACAAGCATAAAATAATTCACATACAATATCAGAGGTTTACATACCATCAGGAAGGCGAGAAAAAAAAGCGAGAAAAGAAGGCAAAAGAACAGGAAAAGATACAGGGAAAGGGAATACTACAAATCTGCTTTATACTTCATGTGGTATGCAATATTTTCAAAACAGGACTGATTTTATTTTTATTTTTTTATTTTTATGGACCTAATTGTAGCAGAATAACCACAAACCAAAAGCATTTAAATTTTCCTATATCCTTTCCTTTCTCCTGACTGTTTGGTTTTTTTTTTTTGTTTTTGTTTGTTTCCTTTTATTTTATAATAATTAAATATAATAAGTTGTAGTAAAAATGGGAGAGAGATTTTCTAGAAAAATGTAGGCAGAAAGTTAAAGTTTTAAAGGTATCATCAGGTCTGATCTCCATGTAACCTGAGGCGTATACTTATTTATCAACAGTAACATCACATTTAGTTCTTGAAGTGCATTACATTAAATAAGAACACCCAAACAGGTTAGGAGATGATGTTAATATTACCTTTGTAAAATGAGTGGGCAAAGCTCTGCTCAGGAATTAACTTGGCAAGGAATCCATGGTTCAAACTTGGGTGAGGGATAGATGGTATGACCACAACTGTGGAGAAAATCATGGAATCAAATGTGAGCCAGCTAGTATTCATGTGTGGCCTGGTCCACTGTGGATCCATGACAGATATCCTATCTCATTGAAACATGCAAATATGGTATTACCAACAACACAAAAAAAGGCATTTCTAAAGGAAAAAAAAACAAGTTCTGTATCAAGAGATAGGAAGCAGCATACCTATTATTTGGGCACTTCAAGAGCAACATTTATAGGGAAAAAAAGACACAGATAGATAGATAGATATATACAAGCAAATAGGCAAGACAATCATGGATGAAAGCAGCAGTTTCTTAGTTCAGAACCATAACATTAAATCAGGAAGGCAAAAAGAATTATGATTTCTCTTAATTGACTATGTTCATGTAGTTTTAAAATGGGAAGCCTACAAGCACATTGACCTCAGAAAATTACGTAAACTTAGCAAATTAAAGCATCATGATGAATCATAATGACTAAATGTGAATATGACACAAATTGGAAGAAAAATTCTATGAAGAATGAAAATTAGAAACTCCATAAATGAAGAAAGCAATTAAAGATCAATACAAGAACAAAAACACCAAAAAAATTTGTGGACAAATGAAGCTCCTGTTTTCAACTCTTTTAACACAGAAGGTACAGTTATAATCAATCCAATCAGTCTTGAAAAAATAAAATACTGGATTGAGTGCAAACTTTTTGAAACAAAGTGGTGTAAGTTTTGCATCCCTCATTTCTAACAGGTTCTGACACCTAACAGACTCCCTCCTTTCGGGCTGAAGAACATGTGCCAGTAAAACCACTACTACTAAAACAAATCACAAACAGTTCAGTCAAAGAAGGCAATAGCAATGTTTTCTTTTTATTCTGTTATTACTATAAGCTTTTAAATGCAGGCACCAATACAGCAGGACTCCCAGAAAGTACTCAGCCCTCCACTACTACGTCTTTTACAAACCTCCTCGCTCAAACAAAAGGAGCTCACACGGACAAGCAGCTGTATTCTCTGTTTATTCATTTCCTAGTATAAAGATATCTGTTCTTCCTAACATGTAACAGATTCAGTAAGATTTTTGGTGAACTACCTTGCACTTAACATCTTTGACTCCAGCAAGAACCCTGTTTCTTTAAAATTGTTTTCCAATTTAAGAAAAATAAAAATATTAAAAAATATACAAATGAAAATTAGTAATACCATATAAGAAAATAGAGAGAATACCAGAAATATGTATTTCAAAACCCCAAATTATTATACTGGAAGAAAGTAATATATAATTTCTTATTAGGATCTTAAGCTACTCACTAAAAATACTTCGTAGTGAAAGAATTACAGTACTAAAAAAAAAATTAAATAAATTACATAACATTTGAAGAAAACAAATTTACCTGTACTTGTTGGTGAATTTATTTCTTGTCTGATATTTCTACCTGCCTGGCTCCCAGACCTCGCCGTTTCTCGCTGTGGCTCCAGGATGTCGCGGTACTTGGAGACCATCAGGACGGAGATGAAGTAAACTACTGCCAAAGCTAGGAATTGAGCTTGTTTGCTGTCGTCCTGTGCCAGGGAAAAAGAAACACATCTAGAATATTGAATATTTTCATAGAATTTTCGTACAAGATCATCACAAGGCTTAATAGATAATACCTTTCTGAAATGCTGCTTCTGCCAGCATAGCAGCAATTGGATAACACTGAAGGCTGAGTGGATTTTCAGTGGAGTAGTACACACAGAGCACTTTATAAGTCCTGAATTTTGGAGGTGATCTGGCAACTACACAAATCTCAGGAGTCTTGGACTTTTCAAAACAGAGGCCTGACTCTACTCTGAGAGTGCTTTAAAGACTTTCTGGCAGCAGGGGCAACTGTCTTCTGCTGCCTCAAGGATGAGACTGTGAAGGCCCTGACAGAAGGGGGTAAAGGGTACAATTGCTGAGAGAGAAATCTAAGATCACTTATGTTTCTCTAGCTGACACTGGATGCATAAGCAGGCATAACAGCTTCTGGTAATACATAGAAGCAGGGAGAATGTACCACTGTTTTTCTTCCAGAAATAAATTACGGCTTGTATATTCTGTTTTCCCTTTCACAGGAGCTGTCAGCAGCAATCCTAGGTTTCTGAGACTGAGGTAAGTGAAAGCCAGGACCACTATAACTTTACTGTCTTCCTTTCTTCTCATCCCATGTAATCTACTATTCAAGGAAAACTGCCATCTATGGCTTAGATATTACCCTGATTGAGATTAAATTACTCTAGTTCAACTGAAATGTCTTTTATTATTATTATTATAGTGTAAAACTTAACATGATAAAATGAAAACTTTAGTTTCTATCTACTCCTATAGTGGTTTCATCTTTTCTCAATTCCATAAGTATGTACTTTCTATTACAAATCCAGTGCTTGTTTTCCATGTTTTCTGGGTGTTATTTAACCTGGCTACATGTTTTTACAAGTCTTAAAATAACTAGAAATTCTCCTATTAATTTATTTCATAGAACTTCCAGAAACATGCTTTCTTTAATTCTTTTCTAAATTAGTTAAGAAAAGAATAGGTAACAGAATATTGCCACTTTGAAATCAGGTTGGAGAATTTAAATGTAAGATATGTACTTGCAGGTATACTGTAATAATTCCTAATGTACTACATTCAAAAACAAGTACATTGTGGTACAGTTTTGTGCTAAAAACCATGGCAGAAAAATCTGAAAAGCATTTTTATATATGTTTACATACACAAATATGTTCAGGAGCAGTGAGAATTGTGTTTACAAACCAGTTTGCTGCATTTCTGTAACATATATACTAATTCTTCTTTCTACCCCGATTAGACGAATAGTTGACACCTTTTGCAATAAAATTTTAACCAACATAAGTCATAAATTGTTTATCTTGGCTGTGATTGGCTAGTATAAGATTAAGGCTACTACTTAACTACTACAGTTAACTATTAATCTCAAATAGCTTAATCAATATAATTTTTAAGTGCAGAAGGTGGCTGGTAGTTACCAAGTTCCAAGCAGATAGCTTGCAGATTATTTATGAAGTGCCACACATTAAGGATATTTTTAATTCAGGTACAATCAAAATCTCTTTCAAAACAGAAGTGATGATTTTTCAAAAGAAAGAATTACAGCACATATTACTCACCACATCACGAAAAACAACTGCTCGTAGACGATTAATATCAACATCCTGAAGAAGCCTATCAGGGTCTTTTATGGGAGAAAGATTTCCAGGGACATTTTCAAGGGGAGTCTAAAAATAAGTAGTGAGATTTTTGTTATCTCAAAATATAAAGCATTTCTGTTAGAACCTTAATTTGACATATGTTTTAGCTCGTACATCAATCTTAGATGGTATTCCACATAATACTCAGATAAAAATAGAAATAAAGTGATGCTTTGAATTACTGTCTTAATACTACTTAGATATAAATTGTTACATCTTTCCAGTAGCTTGG
Source organism: Pseudopodoces humilis (assembly GCF_049639895.1). Lineage (NCBI taxonomy): Eukaryota > Metazoa > Chordata > Aves > Passeriformes > Paridae > Pseudopodoces > Pseudopodoces humilis. The sequence continues at coordinate 65,924,723 of NC_142201.1, forward strand.
AATGACTGTATCTCTAGACAGAGTTAAGATAGTAATTTTCACTAGTCTGTTTCAGATTACAGTTGCTTCATAGCAGAACAATAAATTATTTCTAAAATGCATGTTATGTTTGAAAATGCTAAAGAGAAATATAAAAATAAATGTTAATTTTACTGAGACTTACTGCAGACTACTTATAAAATAACTGTTACTATTTAAAAAACACAAAATGGCATGCTTCCTTTAAAAAATAAAATGTATTACATGTGAGGTCTGAACACCTAAAAGTCTTCTTATAGTGATTTTCCTTGCATTGAATGTGATAATATTGAAAAATATAATGTCTTTGTGAGATTTAATGAAATAATGTTGTGAAAGGAGCTAATTTTGTAAAAACTGTTTGAAAAAGTTTTTAGAGATGAAAAAATACTGATTTAGTAATGAAAATATAATAGCAGAAAAAGAAGGGATCCTTTACAGCATGCAATGTATTGTATTTTAGTCATGGGCCCCGCTGAATTATTTCAGATTTTAATTTCTGTATCCGTAAAGTCTTAAAGCTGTGAAAAAGCTAAAAAAAAAATTAAAAATAGAAGAATGAATTAATGACACTAAAAACTCAGTGGTAACTGAATAACCAATAAAATTCACTTCTAAAAGCAGATAGTAAATACTGATGCCTAATATGTACTCAAAGGTCTGTTGAAGCTATTGGAACTCAGATATTCCACCAACAGAGCTGCAATTGCAGGATTTCATCCGAATTGGAGAGTACCCTGATGGAATAAAAAAATCTATGCAGGTATAAATGGCAGAGGTGAGTAAGGGGACTTGTTTTTCCAAGAAGGCCAAGCAAGACTGCAAAAGCTGGTTGGAATTTCTCCAGTCATACTCCTGCATCAAGATTTTCATCTTTCAAATAAGCCTCCTCACACACTTTTACCATAAACCAGTTAACAGGAAAAACCTAAGCTTTCGCCAAATATTTGAGAAGGCAGTTACAATTATTTTATGATCTAAGAAAGTGGTGTTTCAGACTTTTCATCATTGCTGTTGGTTACTTAAGGCTCAGTTACCTTGGTTGCTGCTGATGCTGTTACACCCTGAAGAGCATCTTGAGTTTTACCTCCAATTAATGATGTCTTGTTTACTCTCTCTCTTTGCCTTTGCCGGCATTCCAAACAGTTCCTCACAGCCACACAACAAACTAAAAGAAGAAATGAAAATGAGACAAATTAGAATATTTTTTCAAAATTATATGTAGAACATCAATTAGCACTGATTACTAGTAGGCAGTAATTGAAAATTTGATTAAAAAATTGAGAATTGAGAATAGCTCACAAATTTTATACCAGGAGCAGTAAAATTATCAGTAACATAATAAGTGGTATGAATAATAGTAAACAGTGAAGATAAATGCCATACTGTTGCAAAATATATTGAGGTCTACAGTGTCTGCACAAGTATCCCACTCTTTATTTTACGTAGCCAACAAAGTCCTACAAATCCATGGAGACTTGGATAAGAAGAACTGCAACATGGAGGTATCAAAGCAGCTTTAAGAAAAAAAATTGGCTGTTTACTGACTTAAATTTAGTATTTTTACAACTTGAAATACATGAGGAAGAACATTTTCAGATATATCTTTCTTATGACTAAATTGAATCGGCCTTAAAAACGTATCAAATCGATAATAAATGCGATTTTTACTTTATCACATCAAACACTACCTACAAGGTCCTTTCCTACACGTCACTATTTGATCCATCGCAACTCATTGATCTGTAAGTAACTATTTAATACATCCTGTCTGCTGACTTACCCAGCCTTAGGCACTGTCGCATTAGACCTCCAGAAGACATGTTTTTTTCAGCTTCAATCTCACTAAAATTTAGAGAACTGGCAAATACTAGTACATCAACCATTGCCATCAGACGGCTGAGAAACGTTACTGCTGTCTCTGCTGACATTCCTTGTGTCACTTCAATATTTTCCAATTCAGTCTTTAAAAGGAGATAATTGAATTAAACAGTTTGAACACAACTGAAATATAAAGACAGCACATACACATAGAAATCTAAATTGTTATGCTTAATGGCAGAAAGACTGAGAAGTTATTTTAAAATCTCCTACTGACACCACTAACATAAGCTGTGAGTGAAATTCAAAGTAAGGCTTCATGAAAAGTGGGAAAATTATTTATGTTTACATGCTGTAATGGACGAGAAAAAGTCTAATATGAATGAGAAAGTTATTAGCAATTACATAAAGACAAAGTAAGGGCAGATAATAAAACAATGCATGGTGTAAAGAGGGTGCAACATATTCTTATGTTCTTCCATAGGCTACGCAAACAGGTAACAGATTAAAGGAATTACTTAGTGTATACCTTTTACTTCTTTATGCTCCTTTAGATAAACAAGTAAATGTGGAGAGTGAAGTGGGAAAAACATACAGTTTTGCACTCTGTCTCCATGAATCGATTTTCCCTGAAATTTTTTTCAGCATATAGAATCCTGACAGAGTCCAATTCTCCAATTATGTTTGCTACCTCACAACAACAAGAGAGGGGAAGTTAAAAGGGATGGCATGCAGCTCACATGTCCCAAAGAGCTGCTGTTTCTTTCCTTTTCCTATTTCCTATAGTATTGTTGGACTCTCCTTAGTGGGAATCAGCAGAAAATTTCTGAATGAGCTCAATATTTCTGAAAGCTAAAATATTTTTCTCTGAAAAGACACTTAGATGTCCAGAGTCATGTTTTCAAATGCCTTCAAGTAATTAACAGCAAGGATAAGTGAGGAAACAGCCAGCTTAATCCAGAAAATAAATATCTATTTTAACACTTTTACCTCTGGAGCTAGGCAAACTGCAAACAGGCATGCATGATACTTGTCTTCATCCAGAATTGTATGTCTAAATACTATTTTAAAATTTGTTTAAAGGTGGAGGATTCTTACTGATTGTCAATAAACTTTCCAGTTGCAAGACTTTCTGAGCACACAGTTTAGTCCTTTTGAAAAGTACTTTCATTGTGCTTCTCTACTTTTATTAATTTGCTTAGAAGTATTTATAAAATATATATATATATAGTGCTCTCAAGATCATTTCCTTGCAAAGGAAATAAAAAACCACAGAAAACAAAAAAAAATCCTTTACTTCCATACTCCTAAAACATCATTAGGACTATGGCTTACTTTTAAGAATATTTTTACATCAAAATTATAAAAGTGCTGTGCCAAACAAAACTGTGCCAAACAGTATTAAGGAAACAATTGTTTTGAAAGATGAAAGATACAAAGTGGCATGTGTCACCATAATGATAGATAGCTCTTCATTTAACTTCTCTTAAGGATATAGCATGTTGGTCACATGAGTGATTTGGGAAGGGATGTCATCTATCTGAACTGCCTAATAATATTAGAAAAATAGTAAAATGACAACTCTCAGAAGAAAGATTTTCAGCCTATCTCCTACCTTCTTTGGCCAGGGCTCCACTGTTTAGTTTGTAATTTTTTCCTACTATTTTGAAAAATAGGTTGCTGGGTTTTTTATAACAGACTGGAAGAAGATTTTTCAAAAGCACTCATCCAAAGAAAATATATTTGCAAAAATCTATAGCCATAACAGTCTGCTAGAAAAACTCTTATGTGGTTGTGGAAACTTGAACTTTGAACTTATGCTTGAAATAATATCAGTCTCACTTGCAGCCAGTTGACTGCCTGATGTTGATTTTTATCAAGTTTCAACTGTATTGTGCCAATCACAGTCTTAAACCTCTCAGAATACCTACTGCTTTTTTGTTTTTGCAGGTTATGTATGAAATTCACTTACTGTAAGACTTTAGTGTATTTTAGCAATATTTTAGGAAACTTTGAATTAAAAAGAAACTTTTTTTAAATTTTTTTTTTACAAATCTCCCTAAAATTCTGCTACGTGGACGAAAATAAATGACTAAGATTTTTTACATTAAACTTACCATCACTTCTACTTGTTAAATTACAGCACATTGGCATTGTAATAGTGTCTAAAATATACTCCATTATTGATCAAGCTGCCTTCTAGTATCACCAATATTTTAGATAGTGTTGTCTCTAAAACTCATTTAAAAGTGAACTGATCACCATTCCATAACTACTCAGTGTAATTTAAGAGCAGTACAGAGTCTCCCTTACAGTGAATGTACTCAGGACATAAAGAGTTTCTCTACTGACAACTGCATTTATAACTTAAATTAGCTTACAGACCTGGCTACATGCAGGTCAGGAGCTAACAGCACGCACCATAATTTACAACACATTAGGTTATTACGGGAGATATGGTAGGAAAAGTTAATTGCTACACCTAATATACTCCTATTCACATCCCACTGTATGATATAGGAAAATAATAATAAGAATAATAATAGTAAAAAAAGCCAAAATATCAAATGATCAAAAATAAGGTATTTTTGAAAATGCAAAAAACTGAAACTTACAGCAGCAATACTAACCTTAGAACCCTGGACATGCAACAGACAAAACAGACAACAGATCACAACAATAAAAGAAAAAGAAAATTATTTAAGTTAACTAAAAATACAAGGTAAATTGAAACAAATTAATATCTTGGAATTATACATTTTTTTATTTTCTATTTAAAAACAGCAAAACATTTAAGCTCAGCATGAACATTTGAAAATAAAGACTTGTCAAATATAGCTATGCACAAGGAAAACTTTAAATCTTGTACTATTATAGAGTTCATGTAAACACTGATCCTTCCAAAGCAATGTACATCTTCTATGTAGTAGATAATTTTTTGAAGCAATGCAAAATAAAGTAATTTTAAACTAATTATACAGATATGAGCATTTTACAACAAGCCGTTCAACTGAAATGTAATAAAGTAGTTAATCCTTTTATGAGGAGGCAAATATGTTTAAATTGCTTTGAAAAAACAAATATGAATTACAACAAACAACCTGTTTCCTCATGCATAATGCTCTTCCCTTGGATACATTACAAGATAGATCATTATAATATTACATTTGGGAGTGTCTTAAACCTAAACCAGTATCAAACTAGGTATGACATTGGTTTTGAGCCACAAGAAAAAAAAAATATCAGGATTTACTTAGACACTCAGATGACCTTCAAATTCCATTGTTCACAATTAGATAGTGTGTTAAATTTTTATGGCTTGGTTTTAGGTAGAACCACTTTCTCTATTATCACAGTGGGCTAGGAACTAATTCTTAAGTTTTCACTGCTTCTGTTTTAAAAATAGAAAGACACTTCAGAGTATGTCAGTTATCATTGCTACAATTTAGACATTGGAAGAACCTAACCTAACAAAAAGAAAAAGAAGCTGAAACAAACTGTTTTCTTCCTCCTTGGGCCAGTAAATACCACACTCAACCAGCTTTTAAATGTGTCTTCATCTTTTCGTAGTTGGATGCAGCTGGGGAATTAACCTGTGACTATTATCTCTCAATTAGTAGCTGACGATTCTCATATCAGTTTTATCACCTTTGATCCTCAGAATTGCTGTAGACCACGCAGTACCCGTGGAACAACGGAAGTCCTGAACTAATACTAATGCTATACACAGGTCATACATCTCAGCTTCTAATCCACAGAACTAATGAGGCCATCATTAAATGTTTAATGGAGTTTTGTGGTCAGTTCATGTAACACCAGCAGCTCTCAGATCACAATTCAAAAGCTGATATTTTGAATTCTGGAAGTTTGTTCTGAATTGTCACTTATATTTAAACTCCTCAAATTTACTTTTGCTTTGCTTAATGTCCTCACATCCTTGCCACAGCTGCCATCCTTGTATCAAGCAGTGATTACATCCAATTGCTAGCTTGTACACAAAATGCTTTATCTGTAAACCTGCTTCTATTAACAGAAATCATCTTCTGCAAACCTTTTCCCTTACAGGTCCTGGTTTTCACACTTCCACAGCATCTTAATAATGTCTTCCTTATGATTGTAGCTAATTTTAGAAAGCCTCAAAGACATCCCCAACAGAAAGGAGAAAATAAAAGGAAATCAGTATTTTTTATTTTATGACCTCCCCATAATTGTAGCAGAATTATCTAATATTCCCAATTTAATATACTAGACATCAGAATTAAAATTAGAAGACACTACAGATTATATTTGAAACCAAAAAATCTGCTCATATTTTTTGTTAATATTTGATTCAATTTCAGATTGTTTCATATATACAATTGGCAACACTTTAAAAACACCAGCATTTAAAGCAAGCCCATGTACAGACCCTGGGATAAGAGTAGTGTAAAAATGAAATTGAGTAAAATATTAAAAATTGTGGGAATAGATTATTGTGAATTACTTTTTTTGGTAAACTTTGCCCTGTATGCCATACAAACATATAACCTCTGCACTCTTGAGTTCCCCATTTGTCAGTGGTTTATTTACAGGAAAGATGACTTTTTTTCCTTTTCTTTTCTCTTTTTTTAATTTTTTTTATTTACATTTAAAGTTTTCTATTCAGATCATCCTAGTCTGGATCAAAAAAACCAAACCACCAAACAAAAAAACAAACAAACAAAAAAAACCACCCAAATGCAACAAAAACCAACCTAACAAATAAAAAACCCAAACCACACCAAAAAGAAAACAAAAAGAAACCCCACAAGATAGAAGGTAGATTTCTATTATAAGAGTTCCAAGAGTGAGGGAATTCTATAGTTAAGACTGCTCATTCTACAGCAGGCAAGGAATCATGCAGTAATCTTCCACCCAGCCCAGAAGAATTGCCATTTCTCTCCAAATCTGAACTATGCAAAGGAAAAAGTCTTTTGAAATGGGAAGTTTTTCAAATATTCATCTTTTTAAGTAAATTGTGACAGTCCTACTTTTTTCTAGCAAGGGAGAGAACACAATATAGAATCTGTTGTACAAAAGAAAAAAAAAACCAAACCAAAACTGCAATTGCTCTAGCATTCTGAAAGTCATTTTGCTAAATTTATGCTTGGCTCTGTTCTTCAAATAGACTTAATTAATTCAAGCATGTAATATTCAGCATCTGTTCTACTAATAAGAAATAGGTGAAGTGCTTTAGAAAAATCAGAGGCAATGGGATACACGTAATAGCAGCTAAATCTATAGCAGATTGTTGAGAAGAGAGTTTTGCAGCAGAATTTAGGACTGCTTAAGATGGAGTGGCCCAGAATGAACTCAGATTTGCTTGAACTCCCACTGATTCACTGAAATCAAGGAGCTGTGCACAGGCAGGACTGTGAGACAGTTGAAAATGGAACTGTGTGCTTCTGTCTTTCTCCATTAGAAAACAAGCTATCTCATGAAAAGAGACTGGATTGAGCTCCAAGCTAACAATCATTCCAGCCAGACCCTACAGGGATCTGGTAGATGTCTACATCTGAGATATCTGAATCATTTGCTTCTGTTGGGTAGATCTCCATTGGCTAGAAATCTAGGCCACATATATGTACTTCAAGTGAATACTGAGATTCACCCTAATCTCTTCATGAATTCTATCCCTGTTTCAGTCATCCCAAAGTTAAAGGGTGGAATGACCTTTACTGTCTGTTCTATAGTTTTTTTGCTTTCATGTTTCATTATTGCAGACTAAAAAGTAAATTAATTTTCTATAAGAAGATGTAAATACATGACCTATACCACAAATAAAAGATACTAAAATGAAATAAGTAAGAACTACTACTTTAAAATTTCAATATGGGCCCCAAAAGATCTTCAGTGGGAATATCAGTGCCACCATTCATGAAAGTGAAGAAGGGTAAAATTCAGTAAAAATGAGCTTACACTTGTTGATAAATTGAATATATGTATTCTACAGGATCTACAAAATGTCAGGGTTTTGACAACCCAGAAAAGCTCCTCAGAACAGAGATATGGAGGATCAGAAACTAAACAACAGGAAGATGGTGTGGATTCAAACAGGTACACCAGGGGGTATGACTCAATCCTACAAAGTCATAAAGGATATGGAACTGAATAAAGACATGATTAACCACTCTTTTCATAGTATAAACAGTAAAGTACATAGTGACTTTATGCATTTAAGCAGGCTTAAGTAAAACAAAGACAAGAAGTGCTTTGAAGGTTATATAATTGCTTTGTCAGGCTCAATGCCATAGGATATTATGGAAGCTAAAAGCGTAAGTAGCTTCAAAAAGATTAGATAAAGTCTAGAAGGATGAATTCCTCAGTGGTTATTAAATATGACAGCTCAAACATCCTCTCTAGTTGTTCAAGTCCTAAATGCTGAAACAGTGTTATTCGAGCAATCAATGTGCTTGCTCAGAGTTCTGAATTTTGATGTAAGCTGCAAACAGTCACTGTTGGTGGCTGAATCCTAAAGCAAATGGGCCCATGGGCTGACCCAGGGAGGCAGCTTATGTAGCCTGCAGACAGCTTCTTTTTGGAAGAGCAGTGCAATATGGCTTGAGTGGACTTCTAACGCCTGGCTTCAATTACAGAACTACACAGACTAACAGAATGGTTGGGGTTGGAAGGGATATGAACTCTGTACCTTGTGGATAGAAAGTTATTCATTAATGTAATTAATTACAACACAGTAGGTTCCACATGGAAATCAAGAAACACATTGCCATGGAAAGGTTGACTGAGCACTGGCACAAATTGCTCAGGGAGGTGATGGAGTCTCCATCCTCAGAGACAAGGTGTCTCAACACAGTCCTGGACAACGGGATGTAGATGGCCCTGCTTGAGCATGGGTGTTGGAGCAGGTGACCTCCCGCATCTCCTTTCCAGCCTCAGACATTCTGTGATTCTGTGTGTCTTTGGATCAGTGAGGGAGAAAGCTTACAGGTCCTTTCCCCTTTTAAGAGTTAATCTGGCAGGAAGTGTCTAGTAGCAGGCCTGCTGTAAGTGTTTTTATGCAGTGGAAATGTCATATCAATCTTCCAATTTCAAACCTCTTCTCTCTTCCCATTAGCAGCTTTTGGAAGGAGGAGGGCGAGACAGCTTTTTGTAACTGATTGCTTTCAGTGGCCTACTTTGCCCTTTCAGGACTGAGAAGAAATACATTCTGAAACAGCAATCCATCCACTTCTGCATAGCAGTTCAAGGATGCACAAGCATTAGAAGTCTGAGAATCAGTGTGAAACTTCTTTTCATTCATCATATGATGGATATTCACAAGTGGTCTGATACCCAGCAGGACATCTGCTCCCTTCGAAACTGTGATTCAGAACAAGACTGAGGGAGAGCACCTGCTCTAAGAAGGGAAGATGAGCTGCACTGTTCATATCTGTCACAGTGATGAATCAATCCACCTTCTTTTTAATCTTTATGGATGGGCAATGAGGAACAGGAATGGAGTTGAATGGTCAGGAAGAATCCTTTTTTTTTTTTTAGTTTGACATAGTAAGATTCATTCAATTTGAAGCCAGAAACCAAACTTTAAGTGAATTACTCTATTTCACAATTTATTTTTATTTTATTGACCTAGACAGATGGTAAAATTAAGCATTCAAGTGTTCATAAGACACACAGTCCCCATATAGTGGAGAAATGTGGGCATAATACCCAAATTTGAAAATGTAGTCTTTCGTATCAGTGCATAAAAATCATTGCTACTGAGCAAGGCAGTATTGACACACAGTATTTTAACAAATGGATATGTAATTATTAAAGCTGTGTCAGGTAACTGTCTATACACACACACACACACACACACATATATATTATCCAAAATAAATAGAGGGGAATGGTGAACCTCAAAATTATTATTCCATAAAATGGTTCTGCAGTATCATAAACCAGGACAAGAGTTAAAACCCACAAATAGCATTCAGTGGAAGTGAAGCCTAATTGATGTTATGCCTGTTTTATATTTTTATATAAAAATGTCAAAACACCATCATTTTCAAATGATGCCTAAAATGTTTGCTTTAAGAAAACATCCCCCAATGTCCTTTCCTCTAAAGAATGATAGTGCAGCCTGTGTTTCAAGATGGCTCAGTATGAACTTGCTCATACTTGTAAATATTTACAGTGAAGCACCTGCAAAATCAGGACCTTAATATTATTCTTCTGACTACAGACATTAATTGTAGTTTTTAACTTATATGTATTTGTTTATAGCAAATATTTTTCCATTTAACACTGAAAATAGTAAAGAGACAGCATTTTATCATTAATTGCCTGTCTGAAAATCACATTAATGCTTAGCAAATTGACAGCATATACATTCATACCACTCAAAATCTGCAAAAAAATATTTAACTAGAAGTAACAGTAAAGAAAAAAGTAATCTCAATAGCTGAATGTCTAGAAAAAATGATTTGAGATTTTATTGCAAATCTCATTTGCAGTCTCCAGTGCCTATTACCTACATTTTTTCAGAAGAGTGTCTTTGTCTTTCCTGGGTCTCATTGTCTCCCCTTTCAAATACCAATATTAACCAAAGATAATTTTTGCAGTATGGTGAAGATGACATTTAGTATGAAAGAAATAGTCACAAATATTAAATGCACAGACAAGGCATCCCATTCGAATAACATAATTACTCTTGTCAATAATGCAGTATTTATAAAATATTCCTCCCTTTTTAGTGATGATACTCTGCCTGCCTGAGCTTTAATCTGCTAAGAAGTTACACCTTTCAGGGGATAAAAGTATCAGTTATTTTCAATATAAGATTAAAAAAAAAAAAGGGGGAAGGACCTACTGAAGGAAGAAGTAAACACAGCAGAGAGGGGATGACTCATTTGGCATGCAAACTAATAGTGGCCATGCAAAAAATGTTTATGAATATCAATGAGTAGACATCATAAAGCATGCTGTTTTATTACAGGAATCATTATCCTAATGGTCATCCCTTTAAATGAAATATTAAATAACAATGAGATATTATTCTCACTATGTACTGCTTTTCTGATAAAATTAGCACTTCAAATGCAAAATGTTATAAACACTCTGTATATCACAGTGTAACAGTTTGATCATAAATTAAAATTTTTGAAGGAATTAGCAGAAAGGGGGCAGGAGTCCCTAAAGAAGGGTCAGCTGAAAATAGCGGTTTGCATTATTAACAACAATTTCTAATACGACCACTAGGTGGAAATATTGTACTTACAGTTGGGGATGTGGCTGCTGACAGCAATGGTAAAATTCCTCCACAAGCAATAATAATATTGTCTACCATCTGGGAAATGAGGTGTATTGTGTTGTGTACAAAAATAATATTTTCATTGCTATTGACAAAGTCCATCACAGACTTTGTGGAGTGACTGTAAGGATGGAAGAAAAGATGGATTAAAAACAAACAATTAAAATAAATTTTAGATAAATACGTTCTTTGCAACCATATTGTGAATGTTTCTTTGATAAAAAGGAAAAATCTGGTCTAAAAAACTTTGCATGTAAATTGCCTAAAAATATCAACAAGGCTAGTTTAATGAACAAATTGATTGCTATCTCTTTTTTCACAGGATTATATTCAAATACTCAGCTGAGAACATCTTCTAACCTTTTATTCCTATCATCCAGTACTTCACAGGCAGTTCTGCTGAAAGCAGTGGAGTTGTTTCTGCAGCAGGAAAGCAACTATTTCATATTGAGTTCACCATGCTGCACCAGTGCCATTTGAAGAACCCTTGATAACAGCTAAGGGTAATAACACCTACTATGGTTTTAAAGGAGAAACTTGATAACATGGCCATAACTTGATTTCATATTAACTTTGTTAACTGATAATAAACCAAGCATTAATAATAGCTCTGGAAGCCACGGATGTGTGTAAGAGTAGGTGAAATCTCAGCAATTCCTAATTGGTGAGCAATTGTCCTATGAAACAGTCACTCCCCAAAAATATAAAACTCCTGTGTAAAAATACTGAGGAATGCAGTCTATAAGTATGGTCCTTCCCCAAAGCAACATTTGTTGTTAGCCAGCCAACAAAAATTAAAGACTTCAACTGAAAAGATACAATCTGAACTTTAACCTTCAAGCATTAGCTGAACACAAAATACAACCTCCTCCCATAAACTTGTCCAAAGCAAAACATCAAAAATTGTCTATTTCCAAGTGAATATCACAGAACAGTTCACCTGACTGGAAATTAAATAAAATATAAACTGCTCCTTTTATAAAACTATGCTCAAGGTTTGTGAAAATGAACTATTCTGTAGTGGAAATTAGAGTAAATTGTCTCTCTTATATTATAGTTACAGAGTACCTCTATTAACATGTACAAAATGTACAAAAACACTAGGAAATCACATAAAATATTATATGATCACCAAGACTAAACCCAACCAGAAGCTGACATGCAAAAGAAAATTTTTCAATAGAGTGTTTCCTTGGAAAATGTTACAGGAAAGAGGTTTTATGTATACACCTTGCAGGCAGAGAAGCTCTCTTTTAATTGATCAGTTAGGAAAATGGCCATTAGCAGAAGTCATCCTGTCTGGAACAGGGGCAGTAGATTCTAATGCTCAATGTAAGCTGGAAAAATGGCTCAGCTTGTTTAGGTTTTCAGGATTTATACAATTCCTCAAGAAAACAGGAATTAATACCTGTGAAATAGAGCTGTTCCAGACTGGGAAAGGGGTAAGAAGAGAAGGTAGAAGTGGCATTGCAGCTAACACCAACTCTTTTCCTCCCCACCATCCCCTCTCCAACACGCCTAATTTTTCCTTATTGATGGAAACACAGATCAGGAGTTAAAGAAGAAACAACAACCCACCTTCTCCAAACATGTACATCTGTTTCTAGTGCAAAAAGCAAGTCTGTCAGGAGCCGCTGGTGCATGGGAGACCATTTAAACTCCGGAATACGAAACATAGTTGTGCGTGGGCCTGGACTAAACTGTCGTCGCTGCTCTTCCGTCATTGGCATTCCTCGAAATCCCAAGTCAACACGTAAATCCCGGTCTTGCTGGGTGACAGATCGACCCTGTATTGCCTACATCAACAAGAGGTTAAAAAATGATGTTAGCTTTATGCAGTGTGCTTTTGAACGCAATACAGAACCTGAGAAATGAAGGATAAAACCATGTGGCCACAAAACCACAGGAGATAGTGATGTTCCAAGGCAGGCAGTAAATGAGCTGCTCAAACCAATTGCTCAAACCAATCAGTGCTGAGGGGCTGTGGCTGGCCCCCTTTTCAGCTACTCACCAAGTTTTTAATCTCAGTTTCTTCACTTGAAGTCTCACAGAAAAGACCAAATGTAGTCCATTCAAGGTCAATGACAAGATTTTGTTTATATGTAACAATTACATTTTGGGCTAAAGACACAATTTTCTTTGAAGATTTGACTGAAAACATGGACAAACTACATAGTGGTGGCTTCAAGGAATGTGTAATTTTGGACAGCTCCTCATTTTTCAAAACTGATTAATTTATCTGGTCTTTTTAGCAGAATCATTAGAGAATTACGTCTAGTCTCCTAGTCTCCCAAATCCCATTTTGTCAATTTTAAAACAAAAGAGAACTCTGCAAAACAATTATTTTAGCAAAGTAAAAACAGACATAGCACTCGAGCTGAAAAGTTTCTTGTTTATTTAGTCTGATACTGATCTGCTGTAGCCAGAATTATGAGAGCAGAAAAAGTTTCCTTTATATAATCTGACCTCCTGGGAATAAAATTATTACAGTTACTTGCATTTCCTATGTTTTTCTTAGAGTTATCTTTAAATTATTAGTTTGTTTTTAGTTAGAAACATAGGAAAGAGTGAATTTGATACCCTTCAATATTTGATCTACTATAAATAAAAGTATTAACTGCTTTTAGAAGTAAGCAGTACTTCCTATCTCTGTTGCACAATTTGCTTGCTTTCTTTCAGTCCATTTGAATGAAAGACAGTTACTGGCAAGGCAGGGAGACAATTGTAGACATGTATTTACAGTATTTGAGGTTAGCAACTCCAGTCAAACACATTCTCCTTAAGGTACAACTGCAGGTAACCCTCATGTCAGCAGCAAGAGTGGTACCATAACTGTGATATAACTGGGGAGCTTTTATCTAGCCAGTAATACTGTGTCTGCAAGAACAGGCTTTGATCTGCATTGCTGCTGCTGCATAAATAAGCATGAATGTAAGTATCTCTACTTAGGTGGCTGCTCTTTAAGTAAGCCTGTTTTTTCAGTGGTCTCAAGGAGATAAATCTAACGAGGTAGTTACTACACCTACAGCAATCAAAACTCCAACTGCCAGCTCCACTGTAAACATGCTAAAATAAAATTTCTCATTATTCAACAAAGCAATAATTTTCCATTTGTATTTTATTTAATAACGACTTTATTTTTTTATTACAGTTAACTTCATTTAAGAAAAAGTATTTAACCATGGACAGTTTAGAGTTCATAGCACCCAAAGAAGAGATTAGAAGATGAATTTCTGCTGGTTGCTCAGTTGATAATTCTTTTTGAGGAGATTATTTAATAAAGAGATTAATGTCCACACATTTAAACCAAGTCAATGGTTTATCTTTGATTTGGTAGGAAATAACTGCTATTTAAGTAGTATATGCAATATATATTTTCAATAAAGTCATGAAAGATTTCACATTATGGCATTTTCAAAGAAAATGGGCCAGGAAGATGTACTTTTTTCATATAATTAAAGAATTATACTTAAAATATCTCTCAGATCTCATACTATTAATCTCCCCCTTAGCAATGAGCAGTGATTACATCAGACATGGCTACATGGCTACTTAAAATTTACCTGGGTTGTGGTAGTAGTCTGGATTTTCCGTATCTCCTTCCCTGCCTCCTTACCATCATCAGATCTTTCTGTATCTGATATTATACTGCCTGCATCAACATTAGGTACAGTTTTGTTACCAGAAGACTCTGTTTCGAGAGTTGTGGCAGTCATCTCAGCATATTCTAATCCTTTAGATGATGAGGACAACTCCCTGTCAGAAATGCTATTCATTCCATCTGAAGTGGTGTGAATCTTGAACTCTTTGTCCTCTATTATACTTGAAGCACAAGTTATATCTACACTTCCCGTCATATGTGCAAGCAATCCCAAATCATCATTTACACCAAGATGCATCTGTGTCTCTTGAACATTTGGAATGGCAATGTGATTACTTGAAAGTTCAGGAAGAAGTTTTTCCTCCTGACTAGGTATTTTATCAAAGAGAAATGAGGTATTATTAGTAGAAGGTTCATCTTTCTCATCAGCCAGAGTTATTAATGGACCATTATCTTTTTCCTCATTCTTCTTAATAATACCCACACTTCCATGAACATTGTTTTGGAGCTTCTCAACAGCTGCACTATATACATTATCTAGAAGAGATTCCACTTCTACCAGTGCACCATTTTCTCCAGTTCCCAGTGTCTCTGGTGACAAATCCATATCATCAAGTTTTACTTCAGTAGCTTCTACTTTTTCAGCTTTTATATCAACTAAAAGGTCATGAACTTCCACATGCACTCCTCCTCCTCCAGGTCTCTCAGCAGTTCCAAGCACATCATCTGACACTTTTGTAGCCATGAGCAAGTCCCTCGTATCTGTATTGACGGGGTAATCTGTTTCACTTTCTGGGCTTTGACTTTGTGAAAGATCTTCTATCTCTCGAATTTCCATTCCACCTTTTGCTCCTGTTGTCTGAGAGGAAAGACCTGAGATTGTGCTCACATTCCCTTTCTTCCCCTTTTTTATGTTTTCTTCCTCTTGCCTTTGATACTCTTCATACATTTTTGCTAGATATTCCTTGTGAGCTTCATATGTGACCTTGAAAAGAAAAGAGAGTACGTGGAGGAATATACACTAGATGAACTGGGCAGAATCTAGCAACACTTTTAGGAACATATTAAGTACAGTTTACAAAGTGACAAGGAAAAAAGCCACCTTGACATGAATACCGAGAGCCACCAGATGGCACTAAATCACTTTACATCTTATATTGCTACTGCCTTTGGGGGTTATCAGCATTTACAAAAACATCTATGAGCTGTTCCTTACCTTGGAATGGGCTATAGAAAGAGTATCCACCCACACTCTCCAGCCTCCCCATTCATATTTTATTGCATGGTACAAGAGAATACGGAAAATGTTGTAAACCATCTCTGTGATCTTCTGCTCTTCCGAGTTCTTAGGGTTAATGTATCCCAGAGAAAACATCCAGTCCTGCCACACTGAACACTGAAGTAAACATCTAAAGTGAAATAATTAGTTCAAAATATATCCAAACAAAGCTTCTTTATTTTAACATTACAATGGCTAAGATGGGAGGAACATCATCACTTAACATCAATCCAATGTTAGGAATAACCAGAAAAATACTTCAGGTATGAAAAAAAAAAGTATACTACAGACCAGAATCCAGTATTAGTTACTGAACTAAGAAAGGTTACCACAAATGTATTAAATTTATTTTAAATAAATTTAATTTATTACAGACTATAAAACTCTACACAGAGTACAACAAATTGTTATTACCCAGAAATCAACGAGGAGAAAATACTATTTGTATTGACATACCTTCTGTTTTCACGGCTATTACTAAAGAGTTTTATCATATCAGATAAGAACAAGCGTCGAACTTCCATCAGCTCTGCACTTGGTGTGGAGTTTTTTAACAGCGTTGCCACCACCTTAAGAATCACTTTGAAAGAATAAATTAGTTATGTAAAGCACTTTACCAATGTTTAAAAAAAGAAATAGTTGCTGACAGCAATTAATGCAAAAGGCAACTGAAACCAATATGTATCTAAAATACATGAATGAATTGTTCACTTTCTGACCCATCATTTCAAAAACCCCACAGCCTCTGGGTGACACATTTATCAAACAAACATAATATATTGTCCTTACTTGGATTCTGAATTTTCACTGTCGAATCTGGCTCTGGATGAGGTTTATGAACAACTTGGGTGCATACTTGTTCTGTCAAAATCTAAAACAGAATATTAACTTCCTTTTACCATTTTTAATCAAACAATACAGTATTTCTTTGTTAATTTTAAAATTTGTTAAGAACATTTACCGTGGTCACATGCAATGTCATATAAAAAATTTAGGTAAAATATTTTAAATCTTGAAGAATGGAATAAAGCAATTCCTCTATGCAGGAATAAAGACCTTAATGGTTGTACTGTAGCTGATTAGCTAAACTCAATACATAATAACAGTATTTTAAATATATTCCATTTATATTCTCATTCTGTTATACATTCACAGATGAAAATACCTTTCACAAGCTACATACACCAACAGTTATTCTCATACATTTCATCAAAACCAAACCAAATAATCCTTAAAACTGGCTTTGGTTTCCTCCAGATAGTAAAGAATAAGAGTCAGAGATAGCACTCCATAGGAATAATCCTGGGGCTTCACATAATGATGAAGACAGAGCATTCTCCTGTCGCTTGAATTGTACCTGACAACCTAATTAATCTGTACTGAGGCAACACTGCAAATCTTTCACATTGGGATACCTGTCACTGGACATGTGTATGCAACTTTGTTTTTAAGAACAAACTAAAAATTCAGTGGTATCAACACAGAATTCTCAGTAAATACATTCAAGAAAATGCATTTCAAAATAGAGTAATTTTGATCGTAAAATTTATTTTAAAGAAGAACTTTTGCTCTCTCATTAGAAAATAATCAAACTAACATCAGTCATAACAGTATCTTAGAATAGGTCTTTACATACTGATATTTAAAACAGAATAAAGGGCAATTATGCCCTTGCTTTTTATGAGAGACTATGGAAAATATCTGTTCCTTAGCATCAGTTTCTCAGCAAATCTTCTGTACTTACAGCGCTCAACCTCTTTTTTCTCCTTTCCTCTGGCTATTTTTTCAAATGTAAATGCCTGTGGTTGCTGAACTCCATGAGGACTTTGATTTTGTCAGTGAGTTATGCATTTTCTGAGAATACCAATCACAGAAGCTCTCAGAAGACTGAATGCAGGAACTAGACTCTGATGCTCAAGTGGCCAAACCATAAAAGGTAATGTGCAATAGCAAAGAATTTGGATCTACGTTATTGGCAAATAGATGATGTCTAGGTTTTTACAATCATAGGAGAAAAATTTTCTATGTTACTCAGACCTAGAACCCTGAAAACCAAGCACTCCTCTAGTCTCTTTTTTCTTTTCTGGAACCTACCCTGAGCATCTAGTCATTAAATCTATTTGTGACTAGAAAATATATTAAAAATATTTTTAGTGGGTAAGATTTGCAGAAATTGCAAGAGATTCTACTCTAAGTCACCATTTTAGCAATAATTGAAGATTGGGTATGAGCTTTAAGTGTGCAGGCATGAAGACATGCGTTTCAACCAACTTGACATTCTCAATATTTTGGTTTTACGAAATTGTTCACCATTGAAACTGAAGCTTCTACAAGAACCATACTTATTCACCTCAAGCAGTATCTGCTACATTAAAGTGGCTGTGTTAGTTATCATTTGTCACGGTTAAAAAAGGAAAAACAGCACTCTTCAAAATCTTGTAAACTTAAAATGAGTGACATGAAAAAGAAAAAAGAAGAGGCATTTCTGACTTCAGCACTTTCCATTTCAATGGAAAGAAACTCTCCAAACAATGGAGAAGTATGAGCAATTGAAGGTCTGCAGTATCTGTTGTGGTTTTAGCTTTTTTTTGTTAAAAGTAATGAACATTCTAAGTAACAGGATCCCTTCTATCAGAAGTGGGAAGTTTTATAGGGCCTATGTAAAAATTACGACAATGTTAATAAAAACATCTAAAATGTGGCAAAATACATTATGAACCAAGAAATACTTTCTCAAACTTTCTAAAATTTTTCTCAAAAGTCTTAAGAATCAGGATATTATAGAGCACAGATATTTTTAAGTCATACTTCTTACAGCAGAAACAACAATATTTACATTTAATAATTTGTACCTCATAAAGTGTGTTATATGTTGTAACAGTTACTGTATTTGTGTGTAGCATCAACCTTTCTCCAAGAAGTGTGAAAAGACTGTGAGTATGCATGATTTCAACCTTTCTCCTGTAAGAGAAAACAAAAATATCAGGCACATGCCAAGCGTGATGAGCATTTTAAGTAAATGCAAGAAAAAACCCAAAAGCCAAATATTTTGACACAGTACTAAAAAGCCCTCAACGTGTTATTTTATATATATTTAAGATATTTTCCACAATGAAAGCAATTGTACAAATATACAAAGGTTCTCAGAAAACAATGCTGTATTTAGGATGGGCTTTTGCATAAAATCAAACACCATTCTCAAAGTCAACTCCTATCTTACTCAGGGTAGGAAAGTTCAAGATGTGCACAGGCTGGTTAAAATGTTATCATTGAAGAACACACCTTTTGTCACGCCACAAGAACTCAGGACAATCCAGCATTCATATTTTCCAGCATTAATCACAGAATCACAGAATTAGTTAGGCTGGAGGAACCACAGTGGGTGATCTGGGCCAGCCTCCCTCAGAGTGCTCAAGCAATCTGTATGTCTTAACACTAATGCATACATATTCATATATATATATATATATGTATATGTGTGTATATATATGTATGTGTGTGTGTATATATATGTATATGTATATAGGGACTTTTCAGTACCACCTTTGTTCTTTCTATATCATTCTCTCAAGAAGCCTAAATAATTCAATCCCCGTCTAACACATGTTGCAACAAAAAAGAAAAAAGAATCCTGAAAAGTTACAGAATTCTACATGATTGAAGTGTATTTCATATCTGAGATCCAAAGATACTCAAATCTTTGAAAAGTGGAGAAGGAAGCAGTTCACATCAATAAATTCCCTTTGTCCCTAAACCCCACTCTTTTAAGTATATAATAAAAACATGTAATATTAATTGTATGATGTATTACTAATTAATATAAACATCAATATTTAACTAATAATTTGATAATTATTATTATATTAATTAACATATAATTAATTATAATTAAATAACAATCTATGATTATTTTATATATAAATAATATATTGAAATATCCTATTTTAAAAATGGAATATAACATCATAAATAGAGCACTTATACTTTGCATCACTAAATTCACCTAGTACTATTTAAATTTAACTACTACTATAATGGATATGAAATAAAAATCATCCTTCAAAATAAATAATAATCTATATTAAAGCAGCAGAAAAAAATTAAATAGGATACAGTAACATTTCTAAAACTTATATGAATTCAAAAGCTAAGAAACTGTGTTTTCCTGATTACCAGTGAAATACCACATAAATTAAATGTGTTCTTTCTAGAAATTTTGAAATTAATAGATTATTTTATAATTTTCAAAGTACCACAAAAGAGAGTAGCAACAACTTACAACTGTGTGTACTTTTCTATGCACAGAAGGGAGAGTTATGAGAAAACCTGCACGTATTCAACCTTTTTAAGGTATGATTTAGCAGATAGAAGTAGAAATCCATTGGGAGGTTTAAATGTGTGAGTAAAACCCAAAAGTAAACAATGGACTATTATTTCATGTGGTGGCATAGAAAGAATCAAATATGACACAGGAGGAAAAAAAAGGATTTTGTCAAATGCTAAGGTTAGTCAAAGTAGTCTATCATCACAGATCATAAAGAAAAATCAATCTAGTTATTCAGGCTCTCATCTAACACATTACTGGTTATTTCTGAGAATAAATTACTTCTACTCTATAGCTTGATCTGTGATGCATATAGGAATATAAGAACTACAGCAACAGTGACTGGTTGAGTACCTACACATTTGGTAGTAATACTGTATTGGTTTAGACTTCATAAATCATGTAACATCTTTTTATACAATTCTGCTTCAGTCTATTACAGTGCAATGCCTGTTTCCTGTACTGTGAAACAGGAATACAAGTACTTTATAATTTTTGTGGTTGACTTTCATTTCATAAAGTCATGTGTATGCTCACATATGTATGTGAACAAAAAGGCACAAGCACTAGCTGTAAAACATGAAATGGAAGAGTGTTTTTACTTGCTAAAATCTACATAAAATATGCACATTTGCAGATGTTCAGAGGTCTAAAAATTAAAAAAAAACTTTGAAAGTTACACAGAGTATTCAAAGGGATTTCAATCACTCCAATTACATGAAAAATAAAGTTAATTTTTTGCTAAGTATATATGTTCATTCAACAATGGAAACTACACTGATATATCTATATAATTGCAAGTAGATGTTAAATTAAAATTTCAGCTTCTGGAAAATTTCTTTTCTTTTTTTTGTAACTATAGAATATGCTGAGTTAGGAGGGACTCACAAAGATCACCGATCACCTGGCCCTGCACAGCACCATCCCCAAGAGTCATATCCTGTGTCCGAGAGCAATGTCCAAGTATTTCTTGAACTCTGTCAGGCTTGGTGCTGTGATCACTTCCCTGGGGAGCCTGTTACAGTGCCCCGCTACTCCCTGGGTGAAAAGCTTTTTCCTGATATCCAACCAAAACCTCCCCTGAATCAGCTCCAGGACATTTCCTTGGGCCCTGTCACAGGTCACCACAGAGAAGAGATCAGTGCCTGCCCCTCTCCTTCCCCTCCTGAGGAAGTTGCAACTGCAGTGAGATCTCCCCTCAGTCTCCTCCAGACTGAACAGACCAAGTGCCCTCAGCCATTCCTCATACGGCTTCCCCTCAAGGCCCTTCACCATCCTTGTGGTCCTCTTTTGAACACTCTCTAATAGTTTAATGTCCTTATACTGTGGCACCCAGAACTGTCCTTGGCACTCAAGGTGAGGCTGCCTCAGTGCGGAGCAGAGCACGACCATCCCCTCCCTTGCCCGGCTGGCCATGCATGCTGTGCCTGATGCATCCAGGACATAGGCTGCTACACGATTTTCTGCATAAGTGATAAATATTTTAAACAAATGTATTTATCTGGATACAACCAGATAAATATCTGGATAAAACCAGGCTTCTGACAAGTCAAACCTTCATCTGGTGTATCATACTTAATTCAACTCCTATCAATGTGAATGACTTTTACTAAGTAATGTTTGAAAAGTCCTTGGAGATTCTTGAGTGGACTATCAATTTGCTTTATTAATTCCCAGAACAGTATTTGACTTGCTGGGTCCCAAAGGAAAAATCCCATTTAGAACCATATTCTCAGCTAACTGTCTCTCAATTATACAGGCATACTTTATTGATCTTACCGAGAAAAGCATTTCTAGCAATACCACACTCGGGCTGGACTCCTACCTCCTTCCCTTTCAAATGAGGCTTACATGATGAAGTCTCTTGTGAAGCACATGGTTAATTTTTATAATACACAGCTTCCTGCTAAAATGCCATTTTGGGGTAATCCCAGCAGGGATATTAACACCACACGTAGAAGGGGAAAAATGGGCAACAGCAGGCTATGCAGCACTGCATGATTGTTAGCGCTTTCTTGACACTATAATATGGAAGATTAGACTAAGTAAGACCATTTTGTAGCAGGTCTTTTTAACTTGCCACATTTTCTGTGTGAGTATCTCTTGCACAGAGATATGTCCTTACCACCTTTTTTAAACACCACTTGCTTGATGTATCTGCTTTTCCTTCTGAAACATTCCCATGTCAATGAAATATTCTATTTCATTTTTCCCATCCTTCTAAAACTATTTTTAGAAGTGCTGCCCTGAAAATTTTATTGCAATGACACTGATAATTCCAGAAGCAAATTTTAGATTGCACTCATATGTTTCCTGTTAACTTTAGCTGAACATGCAATATTTAGTTATAAGATGTATTTCTGGAAACTGTTTTTCCCTTGTTTTAAGACTTAAGTTTCAGCATATCATATATCTAAAAGACAACCAATGCATTGTTTCAAACATCATAGTTATAGCAAGTTAACTGGAAAAAAAAAAATCTGATTTTTAAAGCTAACAGTGTACAAATTATTGTTCAGAAAAACTAATAATTTGAAGTAATTTCTAAAAACCAACAAAAAATACACAGTAATCATGACAAAAAGACATGAAGAACAAGAATTTAAATACACTACTACAAAAATTTTAAAACAACACTTACTTATGACCCAAATGTTTAAGAAAATATCCAAGGACCTTCAAAGCTTGCACCCATATACTTTCACTTTTGGAAGCCAATAACTTATAAATTACTCTAAAAAAGAAAAACACATTCAAGCTCAAACATCATATATATAGATTGCATTAATAAGCATCACATATATAGCTTGTATTTCACTGAGCAAGGATATTTATAAAGAAAGAAATAAATACAAACAACAATTTACACAAAATAGGATATACTGAAGGGATCAAGTGCAACGTAAGAGTTTGATCATGAATTCTTCAGGTTGGAGACATGGTGCAGTTTGGTTCAGTTCAACATTTTATAACAGAAAGTGACATCCTATACTTCTCTCTTGGAACAAGCAAATAAAAGACAGTCTGAGCTTAGGACAAGAGAAGCAAATTGGAACACATAAGGTCATATCCTGGAGTACCTGGATGCTAGTAAAAATCTCCTTTCATTACACCCTCTGCTTTTAAATCCTGTATAAAAGAAACCCCCGTGCCTCATATATTAACTGATCTAATTATTAAATATTTAATTAATATTTAATTAATAAAATTAATATTCTAAGTTTAAACACAAATTATGCAGTCTTTCAGAAAGGAAGCCAGTCTTGATCTGAAGTCGCTAAGAGACAGAAAACATTACCTCTGCCCTGCACTGTTCTGTAACAAGTTTTTTAATTTATATTTTAGTTTTCCATTAGAATTAGCTTGGCTTCAGCTTTTAGCCCTACTTTCTAATCTTTCTCCACTAATGAGTGCTTTTTCAGAAAAGATCATCATTATCAAATGGCCTCTGGAGCTTTCGTCCTCTGGCATCTTAGGCAAACCAAACTTTTTGTATGGATTTGGGAATGTATTGTTTTGTTTTTTAAACAATTAAAAGTTGTAATTCTGTGCATTCTCCCCAGTTCCTGAACATAGACTTTCAAACATAAAGAATGCACCATCAAACACTTTCAATATCAGTTACATAAAGATGTCTCCAGTCCTCCAGATCAGACTTACCTTTCTTCGAAAAATGACAGGGAGAGAACTCTCTTTGAATACAAACTATAGGCAGAAAGCAAAGTCCTAACCATGAGTCTTCCCTTCAACAAGCATTGTCATTCAGACAGTTTTAAGTACATATCTTTGTACATATCTTTAAGTACATATCTTTGTACAAAGATCTTGGCACTTAGGCAAAACGGAGCTTGAATCTAACAAGTAGTAGATGTTATGGGGTTTTACAAACCCCTGGCATTTTCAAAAATATTTTCAAAACAGCACAAAATAAAATGTCATAGTAAATAATAAATTATTAACATGGAAATTATTAGTCCCTGAAAAAAATTATATTTCCAAATTAGACAAACCCCTGCAAAAATAATACTTCTTTGGGAATTATCAGTTATTAATTTTACAGCCAAACAGATAAATAAATTAATTCTACTTTTTTCAGACAGAATTTGAGAGGCTAGGGCATGATTTCTTGTTTTTCTCTTCCTCTCCCCGGAGAATGTTAAAAATACAAAGAAAGAATATTTAAAATTATTCTGAGATAGATACATGGCTATTTGATGCATCTTTTTAATTACACATTCTATTTGAGATTGAGAAGCAAGTAAAACAGTGCAGTATCTTTGAGATATCATAATGGTAATCTTAAGTGGAAATTCTTTTTTTCCTCCAACATATTGAAATCACTCACTTTGTCAAAAAATAAAGCATAAGTTAATGAAATTGAAGTTTAAAAGATCAGCAAGTGTGATATTTATGTGAAAAAAGAAGCAAACTGGAGAGTGATGATACTGGAACTACTTTTAATGTATTTTCTCACTTCACTGTCTTACCGTATCCCATTTCTCTGATCAAAGGCAGGAATCATGGATGCTGGATGTTCGGACATTAGTGCCACTAGCAGCTGCAGCACATCATGAATATTTTCATCCTGTATGACAAGCACCAACGTTATTCTACAAACTAACCTCAACAACAAGCTTCCCACAGAGCTGGTATAAATAGTTACAATAAAAGGTAGGTAATTACAGAAATGTACCTCATGCATTGTTAATAAGTAATTTAATATGCTCTGCAGTTCATCTTCTTTCACTCCTCGATCCTAAGGAAAAAAAAAAAGGGCCATTATTCAGAGTAAATACATTCCTCAGGTTTGGATAAACAAACCTTGGACCTAGCCAAATAATCCTACAGCTTTTTTATCTGAACCTACAAGACCAAATTCTATCATTCTACTGCTTTTCTTTATTGCATTTACAGTTTAAAACAGAATGAGGTCAGATTCTTCTAGTGTGGGCCCACAGATACTACAAACTATTACTGTTACTCCTCCAGTTTGTGAGACAGGACAGAAAATACTGGCTTTCTGTCTAGTCTCAAGTGGCAGATTACCCCTCAAAGAGCAGCATTCAGCTGTAACAGAGAGAAAGAGTCCTACATCATTTCTACCGGTGGTAGAATGTATGAGAAGGTTAAAGCAATAATTAGTTTGATAATTGCAATTATATTTTAATTAAAATATAATAAATATGACAATTAAAATATTTTATATATGGAATATAAATATATTAAGCATTTAATAAAATATACATGGCAGAGTCTGGTGAGGTTAATAAAAAATTTTGTGTGTATTTACTACTTCTCTGTTGATTAGAAGGATGTGCATGAACATTAAATTAACCAGGAAAAGACACAATACTTGACAGGTATTACTGATTTTCTACTATGAAAGATACTATTACAAGTATACAACAGATGTCAATGTTTCATTCTGGAATAGACCATTTTACCTTCAATATAAGTTGTTTCAAGAACAGAAGCATAAATGCCCTTAATGATATGATTTCTTTCTGGGAGGGCCGAGGACCATCTGGAAGAAACAAAATATAGCACTTTTAAATATAAACTAATTCCTTTAATCACTGCAGCTTCTTAAGGAAATCACAGTTCCTACAACAGATTTAGTACTCTACTCTTATATAAAAGTTCATATTTGCAAATTATATCATTTATAACCTTTCAGAATCACATTTTCAACACAATATATTTAAGTCATGTTCCATTTGGAAAAAAATAAATCCACATTATATTTTACACAGCTTTTAAAAAGAAACAGGAAGATGAAAGATAGTAATGAGGTGATAGTAGTAGATAGGCAGCAATATGTGATAAGCAGCTTGTTAGTTGTTAAACATTTAACTACATTAAATATCATCTGAATGAAAACCAACAGAGAAAGGATTTATAAAATAATAGTGGTAACCATTACATGTAGCGAAAACTAAAGACATTTAACCAAAGAGAAACTATTATCTAAAGAAAATACTAAATTTAAACCAGGAAAAAAAATGTAATCCATAATACTTTAAACAACTGTGCTTGATGAAGTGTATTATGAAAACAGAAATATCTAAAAAAGCCAGAACTTGAACAACTATAGTAATTTGAAACTATTTCTGTTGTATTTCCCATTCTCCTTTTTCATAAATATTGAATTTGAACTGGAAATTCTGTTAAGTTCCTGCTTTTCAGACAATGCATGGCATAGACAGTCTTAAATTTTGACCAGTAAAAATAAAGGCTACTTAAATTATTTTTCCATCAGCCTATACTTTTCCAATAGCCTATACTGTTCCATCTTATACTGATAAACACAGATCAAAGTTTAAAAACAGTCTACGTCTCATTATTATTTCCAATCCAGATCTTTTCTAATTGTCTTTGGTGATACTTTTTGAAGTGAAGCCACTGGTTTACACACAGTAACTCAACTTTGCAACAAAGGAAAACCTTAAGGGAATGTATATTTGTTTCACTAGGAGGAACAAAAAGAATGGCTAATACATTCAAGCTTTCTTCCCTGTTTAGGAGTGGAAAGAGAAGAACTGTGTACTCCTCAGAAAAACAGCAAATAAATCTCAAGCCCTCCACCCACTGTTTGTAAAAACACTGAGGGTATTGTAGTAAAATGTTCTAACAGATTAGTTTCAAAGATACAAGAACAGTTTATATTAATTAATTCTACTGGCACCATGAAACATTTGTTTTCCACTGTAAAAACAGAAGTCAGTTGGATTTTTTGGGTTTTTTTTTTTTGTACTAGATGCAATTATATTAACTGCTGCATGAACTTTTAGCAATGGAGTGTTTGTTATCAACAAGCTATTTTTATCTAATAAATATATAAATATAATATTTTTATATAATTTAGCTATTTTTCCCCTTAATTTAAATGCGGATTCAATTTCCCTAACAGCATCACAGAAGTTTCTTTCTTTCTACACCCTCTTTCCTCCTACACCTAATTGGGATTCAATATCAGACAATATCTGAAAACCAAGACTAAAAAAAAAATTGACATTTTATCTTTTCTGAAAGACTGTAATTATGGAAACAGAATATAGGCAATGGGGAGGTCTGCAAAACATTTCTGTAACAGAAATTGTAAGGACATGTCAAAAAGAAGATATCCCAATTTAACTGGGAACCTCTTCAAAAACACATGAGTTTTTTACTCCTTCTTCATGTACCCACCCACTCATTTCCCTGGAGAGGTGTGACAACCTTGAAAAGGGTTCTTCAACATGCAAAGGCTACCAAAGGAGTTGTTGCTTGCAGGCTATGCCAAGCAGGTAAAGTGCAATTTTCCCTTCAGTCCGCTAGTACTATTTATTC
This sequence comes from Pseudopodoces humilis, assembly GCF_049639895.1. Classification (NCBI taxonomy): domain Eukaryota; kingdom Metazoa; phylum Chordata; class Aves; order Passeriformes; family Paridae; genus Pseudopodoces; species Pseudopodoces humilis. Next base: position 65,952,366 of record NC_142201.1, read on the forward strand.
CTTGCCTTTTAGTTGGGTCAGGAAGCTTCACTGCTCTAGAATCAGAAAAAGGGGACTAGCTGCTACCCAAAAGACTCCACTGTTTTCAGAAATTAAAATAGGACTAGCAAAGAGAAATAGGACAGGCTGGAGAAACTGGAGGCTATGTAACCACCAGACAGCTACAAAGAATGGAAGAAACGACTGCAGCAATATGATGCAATGATCATCTGACACAGACTGAATAGAATTAAATAGGAAGTTCTAAAGATACCTAAATCAGATTTTCCACTATAGTTTTTTTACTTCATTGCTAATTAAATTACTTCATTCCTAGTTGAAGACTTTTTGAAAAATGTATTACTGACCAAACAATGATGTCATTTATCACACAATTAAAAAAGTATACATTATCTACACATATACTGAGGCAGAGAAAGACAAGTAGATTTTTTTTACTGTCTATTAATCTTTGTGCCCATCACTGCATATAGACAATTCAGTGTCATCATCACTCAGACACTGATAGTCAGCGCTGCTAAAGACTAAAACCAATCTCAAATTAGATCAATTATGAAGATAATCCTTTCAAGATCTGGTACAGCAACCATAAATCCCTAATACAAAATAGTAACATTCTTTTTAATTGGCAAGGAGAAAGGATGCTTCCCTTATCCCACACAAGGATGAGTCATTAAAGCATTTCCTGCTTTTAGATTTCTTTATGTATGTATTTTTCACAGAGCCCATCATTTGCGTCAGATTTTTTAAAATATACACTCATAATAAGAGTTAGCCAGCTTTACCCAGACAAAAATAAATGAAAAAAAAATTATAATTTTATCCAGCTCATCCTTGAAGCATAGAGAAATTATAGGCCCATAAACCAGAAATAAATAAGAGGAAATAAGTAAACATATTCACAGAGTTAAGTACAAACAGTACTGCAGTGAAAAAAAAACAACAAAAAAAAAAGACCAAAAAACCAAACCAAAACAAAATCCACCCTCAAAAAAAACCCCAAAAAACCAACAACAAAAAACCACAACCGATTGGGAGCTTTGAATAACAAAAATAAGGATTTCCAATTCTGTCTTTGGGAATAAAATTGTATTATCAGTTCTACCAACAGCCAAATATAACATTTTTTCATCTGTTTTGATTTTTATTTTTTTTTAGTATGTAAAAAGCATGATTTTTCTACTCCTTAAATTAATAAAACATGATACAGATAGCAGAATCTCATCTCCATGCACACATAAATAACATCACATGATATGTGGATCACAGAGCACCTGATTTTCTCTCTGCTGCAAATCTAACAAGAACTGATTTCCTCTCTAATCCAGCTCTTGAAATAACTATATGGAACTTTTTCTATCTACAAAAAGAAAAACTATAGCTACTTTCTCCTCACAATAATTTCTGTAATTCCCACTTCCACAGATTATGTTCAAAAATATTGGACATGAAAAACGTTCTTCAAAACTATTTAACATGACGTAACTTGTACTTTAACCACCACAGATTCTCAGTAAGGATACATGATGCTACTAATAAAGGTAGTACTCACGGAGAGTTGGAGTGTGAAGAACACTGAAGGAAACAGCAGTAGAGAGAAATGATTGGCCACTCAGTTCAGGAATGAACTAAACCACACAGTAGCTGGGAACTTAAATGCACATTTCCCTCATACAACACAGACACCCCAGAGAAGTGGTCACAGCACCAAGCCTGCCTGACTTCAAGAGCTGGGACAATGCTCTCAGGCACAAGATGCTACTCTTGGGGTGTCCTATACAGGGCCAGCAATTGGACTGGATGGGTCCCTTCCAACTCAACATAAAATAAAATAATATAATTACAGAAAACAGCTATAAATTTTAAATAATTTTCACTACATTGTCTGCTTTGTTTTGTGTATGATACTGGAATAGCTGGGCAATCCTATTATCCTTATTCTGTATGATTTAACAAAATATTAAAGGCGTGCATGTGGCAAATCAAGGTAACAGCTATAACCATAGTCCAAATGGAAAAATAAATAATAAAATTTAGATTTTTTTCTTTGGAAATTAGTTTGACTTTTTAAGCTGTTTTTAAAAAAAATTGAAACAAACAACACCAGAAGAAAAGTGTAACTCGTAATTTTAAACAGACAACTTGTGTCCCCTGTGTGGATCTACATCTAAAATACAAAACTTACTAAGAATAATTATGGGAAAAGTTGATACTTTTACACTCTGAAACAGTGTTTCCAGTACCTCAGAAGGAAATGAAAACACAAATATAAATTCAGTATTCTGAATCTAAGAAGGAATACCAGCATGAAACAGAAAACAGTAAGAGAAGATACAAAACCAAATTTAAAATACGTATGTGAGCCTCTTAAAATTTTTATTAAAATCAATTTTTTAAAAAGCTTTTATACTTCCCATATTAGGAGAAGCAAAAGAAAAGCTTTCACTTTTAAAAGAAAGCAGCATTTGCCAAATGGTAGACTTCAATATTGAGCTCCCTTGGCTTTAAAATAAGGTGACTAAACTGTCACTGCAGAAAACTCACCCACTTTGTGCCTTATTAAGACAGCGGAAGGCAATAAAACCCTGAAGAAGAGTAATTGTCAGCATGTAATAGTAAATCAAACTACTAATATAAAAAAGTGTTTCAGTATCTCCACATAAAAGATGACATGCCTAGAAGACAAGAAAACATCACACTACTAAAATGTCTGCATGAATAAGCTTACTTCCTAATACGACAGCAAATTATTTGAAAGCACTTTAGCACATGCAGTCAAATTTCAGATAATGGCATGAGTAAAGTCTTCTCCAAATATGAAAAGTCTCACGTCAAGTCAGCCTAGAATTTCAGCTGTAATTTACTCACATGATGACATTTTTCTGTTTCATACATTAAAATTAATGTTTATAGAAAATTAGTCCTATTCTTCCATTTTGAGATATCAAATACTACTTATAACACAGCAACTTTAACTTTCACATAATTGTATTCTTACACTGCAACTTTCTTACTTTAACAAAATTTTTTATACATTATTCTACATTTCAACAAATTACAGACTTTCTGGCAGTAGGGGCTGCAGGCAGGCTAATAAAAATTACCACAAAGCCAAAATCCTGGAAGAGTTACTTTTTCTTAACTATTGAGATTGGTGAAGTTATGGGATGCTGAAAACAGAGGTGAAAATAAAAAAGCCTTAAGAGTAATAACTACAGCTACTTCTAGGACTGTATTCTATTACTATAAGCTGTCTGAATCAGCCAGACATGCATCAATGTTAAAAACCCATCTGGTAATGAAAAGTGATGCAATATCCAGGTGATTAAGCATCTTTAACATTATTTGATTATTTGATTATTTGATTGATAATTATGTGATTAAACATTATTTTCAGGAATTTTATCAATTGTTAGCAACTAACGTGGATTTCATAAAAAAACCTTTTATGAAATGAAGTTAATATGAAATTAAATTTAGCAACCCATCACTTCAGCAATTATTACATCTTCACAGTCATTTGCTTGCAAATCACCACAGCTATTACAGGTCTGTTAGTCAGAAGCAGAAGCTATCTGTGACGTAGTAACAAAAAAATCCCCAGTGCTGATTTGCATGGAGAAAACTCCATAGCTGTGCTGGGTTTGGATATCTGTTGCTAAGTCACTGATCCACCTCTCTGATAGGCTGACATTCTTCAATGCAACACAAGAAAAGCCACTCTTAAAAACAGAAAAATAAGTACTACTACTTTGTAGCTTTATCAATTACACAGGGCTTTCTGCAGGGAAGAAGAAGAGGACAGAGAACAAGGAAGAAAGAAGACATTAAACTTTCAAAAAGTCAAATTTATCTATAAATCTAACTAAAGACAAAATGAGAAAATTAAGATATAGTAGATCACATGTTTTTTAAAAACATGCATGGCCTCAATTTATAAAACACCTTCCCAACTACTGCATGAAGGCCTTAGAAATTTTCATTTTTGTTTTCAAACTGCTACACCAAGCAGTCACTAATTTACACTGCCTGATTACTTTTCAGGAACTGACCTGGTTGCCTTCCAGATGAAAAAAAAAAAGAATTGTGTCTGGAACCGACACAAATGAGAGGAGAATGTACTATACTTTGAATGAAAGAAAAGGCAGGGATGTAAACCAGCCATATCTGTACTTAATTTAGAGTTAACTGATTCATTTCTCATTCCTAATTTTGTATCCTCCTGTACCTCATGCCTTCTGTTCAGATTTTGGTGAATACATTATATATTTTTGAGGCTATGCAACTGGTATTATGTGGGAAATAAAAAAGGTAGAAAACTCTCAGAAGCTGTGTGAAAACAGATTTCAGAATGGAAGAGTGCAAGAATACAGACCTGCAAGGACAGGAAACAATAAGGCTGTGTTTTTGAGCTGTGTAAAGGCAGGCCTTAGGACATATGATAAGCAAGATAATAAAAAAATGTAAGTTTAATAATGAAGCTTTATCCATTGTTTTTAAGCTACAAGAAGCAAACATTGTTAGAAGCAAAGTGTATGTGCAGTTTTAATGATTGACTTAAGCAAACACTTCTAAGCTTTTAACATTACCCTACTGGCTAGAAAGTTTTTTAAAAGGCATTGTAACCAAGAGAATTTTGGCTGCTGTTGTAATGGCATGAGCTTTCAACATCTTTTGTGTCTCAGCTTGTCCTGAGGCTGACACTGGAAATAAAGCTCAAGGAGTGCCTACCTGCAGCCCCCTCCGTTATTGATAAATAAAGATCCAAAAGCATTACGCAAACAAATACTCAAAAAATACAGCTAACAGCAAAGAGACAGATCTGGGCAAGATAAAAACAATCCATGCTTCCTACAGAAAGAAATGTCACTGACTCCACAAAGAGCAAACCTAGCCAGAAGGAAGCAATCTGTAATATGCAATACATTTTCAAAGTGTTGTTAGGTAGTAGCATTGCAACACAGAAGAACAGGATTTTTTTAAAATTTAAATAAATATACTAGAAAAAAAAACAAAAAAACATCAGCCATAACAAGTAGACTGTATTCTCAAACTTCCACTCTCTAGCTAGTTGAGGAATTTTCCAAGTCTCTATCTAGCTGTAAATGTTGACACCTGAAAACTTCACCTCATAACAGCTGGGTATTCAACAGTGACAAACACAGTGTACATTAGCTGATCATCTGAGTTTTGAACATCCCAATTCCTCACTGATCTCAGATACAGTTAACTTGTCTGATGGTAAAACTGTACCAAAGGAGCACAGCAGCGTAAACCTCAACAGAGCAGATCTCTGAAAGTATGAATCTGCATAAAGCCACTCCCAGGGTAGGATTCAGCTCACCCTAATTTCAGACATCAAGTGCAGTTCCCACACAAGACCAGCTTCTAACCTTCCACCAAGGTTAGTGGAGATCTAACCAATAGAGGCAACGCAGTCTAAGAAGCAACTACATTTCAAACAAAGCATTTCTCAAGTGCCTGTCAACAGAGGTAAGACACAGCCTCCTAAACATACTTATCATTGTAAGTTGTCATGCCATAAAGTATACAAAATATCTACCAAAACAAGCAGATTTGGTGTTGGATACACAGGAAACCTGCATCCTTCCGAGAGGCAGGTGAGATGCCCCACCGAGACTAAAATGATGCTAGAAACCTGTATTAAGGCAACTGACTCCTGCACTCCACTGTACATAATCAGCAGATATCTAGGTCAGAAGGAGACATCCTCAATGCAGGCACCAAAAAAAGAAGTTAATTCTATTTTGGCAGCAGGAATCCAGAATCAGTGTAAGTGGATAATATAATTTATCACTGATAGATTTCAAGTTAACTAACTACCTACCACAGGTAATTTTCATTATCTAGGATTTCAAACTTTAGTGTAAATGAACAGAGAACAGAAGGCTTTTGTTAAGTATTTTAAAATAAATTTTAATAATTTTTTAAGACTACTCTTCATCTAATATTAATACTTTGAGAAAACTATGAATGTGTTCCAACATCCTAGAGCAGCTCTTTCTGTGACCTTCAACACCTTCACTGCCCATTAGGATACCTAATCTAGGAAAAGAATCGTTACTTCTGGTTTTATTTATTAAAAAAAACAATATTGAGGAAAACCCCTATGCATGCAGCTCACTTACAAATAAGAATTCTCCAATAACTAATGTGTTAGATATGTAATACTCCTGAATATTTGGATATGTGGCAGTACTAGAAACATTCCCCAGTTATTCAGTTTGTCAGCATGACATTAATATTTACACAATAACAATAATTAATAAATTCACCTTTATCAGGTATTTCTTCAGGGACTTTCAACCAAATCCTTCCTGCTTTACACAAGTAGTTAGCTAAACGTAATGGCATTACAGCCAGAATGTATAGGATTAGAATGATTTGTTCTGGTTAATACACATCTGTAACATGCAGTGCTCAAGCAGTATCCATTATTGCATTTTGTTGGTGCTGTCATTCAGTACCTCCTCTGCTAAGCTAAGTGAATCAATTTAAGCAAAGTTGAATAAATCTCTATTTTATAATGACAGAGAAAAAATATTGTTGAACTGGAAATACAGCTTCAGAGACCTCTGCAGCGAGAACTGGAAGTTTCCACTCTGTTTTCAAGGTCACTTAACACTACTAATGACTCAAACCTCACAAAGCTTTCTTTGGCATATGAAATACATGTAATATTTCCTCTTCATTACAGAGGAAGAAAAAAATCAATCTTTTTAATATATTTCCTAAGTTATGCCCACATAAGTATATAGTACATGACTGGAGACCAGAGTTGGAATCTTTTGGGAATACATATAAACATAAATTATCAGCATGTGTTTATGATACACCAAAAAGTACTTCCATAGTCCTCCTACTGATGACCTCTGGTATCAACTATTGCCAATTATTTACCTTCTTGCTAAACAGATCCAAGGAGCTTTCAGACATTTACATCATAAACCTTCCTATGAGAGAAATGCTTTTATTTTCCTCCTTAGGTGTGGCACTTACCCAATCCTTTTGGAGTAATGCCGCTGCTATCAGCAGGATTGACCACCCAGTAGTAGTATTTCAGCGTGTGCATTAACTGCAGCACCGTGCCCACTCTGCGGATGGTATTATAGATTGTAGCAGTCCCAATGAATTCAGCTGACAGGTAGGTGTACAAAGACAGCTGCACCTGAGGAATGAAACAGTCGCCCACATAAATCTCTGTATCAGTAACCGTAAATTGTAGGGGTCTTTTTAGAATAGACTCTGGATATGATATAAAAAACTGGAAGACTAATTACAACGCTGGTTAGGACAAGGCCTGCACTGGTACCTAGGAATGACTTAAGTAACGATAAACATACTGGCTTGTTTTCTATTCTGACTTTTTATACGAGAAGTATATATTTTCAGTTTTTAGGACAATGCCACTTTTCACTTTGGTTTGCATATCTCAACTATGATTACTTAGGAAAACAAGTAATTCATTATTACCAGAGATGAGCAATAACATTTTAGAGATTTTATCAAACTAGAATACATGGTTTGAATTAAAATGAGAGCTTACGTTAATTTGTAACAAAACACATTTTGCCTGCAATTAAAAATACAAAATTTTATGCTTAATATGCAGGAAAACAATGTAATGCAATCACTGAAAAAGGAACTGGGTTTCTTGAAGCAGTCTTTTCATAGAATCAGACAGGACCTTAGGCAATAATTTAACTGCTTTTAAAAAATTATAAAAGACATTGGAGTATATAGTTAAGCAGTGTACAGACTTCATGATCTAAAAATCATTTCCGTTACATGTTTATAAAAAGAAAACCCAAAAGAGCAAAACCAAAAACCTAAGTAGAATGTTATAAAAGAATACAGGCATTTAATTTTGTTGTAGGCAAGTCATAACATTACTCAAGCATACCATTACCTTTGCAGGGGTATGTATCCAGATAGCAGGATTAAAAAGGATGTGATCACATAATTGCTTCAGTAGAGGTGCTCCATGAGATAATCCATCCAAATATTTTGCAAATGACAAAAATTGTTCCAGAACTGCTCTGGTTATATGAACTCTAGATGACTGGGAGAAAATAATCAGAAAGAATAAAAAGATAAAGAAAAACTCTTCATTAATATAATTATAGCAGAACTACGAAGCAGTATTTTCACCTGGCTCATCATTAGTAAGTACATGCAGCCTTGCATGTTTTGATGTCATTTAATATAAAGGCAGATTGTGCTTTATACTTTCTAACACTATTAATGGTCTTTCTAATGGATATATTTAGCACATTAAAATATTCACGAATAACTTTATTTTTTTGTTTGTTTGTTTTTTGGTATTTTGCTTAGTTGGGTTTGTTTTCATTTGATTAGAATCCAGTCAGGATCCTACATTTCTACTTCATCTGAAGTCCTTATTTCTTCTTAAATTAAAGAAGTGTCTTATTGAAATTGGGTGTCTCAGTGTGCAAACGCACATTATTGAGAGACTTGCATTTGTTTCTTAAACTTGAGTAGGTGTTCGAAGGAGCTGGGTTCATGGTTTCCTCAAATTTCAGTACTCTTTCAGTTTCATAGCATATGCTGTAAAATCACTGTTGAGACCTGCTCCTATGTAGTAGCGTGGCATGAGGACTTTTACTTCTTTCTATACTAATTAACAGATTAATAAATAGCAAAAAACTCTAAACATCCTTCTCCTTGCCTTCTCCACAAAATGTCAAGCACTGGACCAGGCTGCTCAGGGAAGTGATGGAGTCACTATCCTGAGGTATTTAAAAGGTGTGTAGATGTGGCACTGAGGGACAAGGTTTAGTGGTGGACTTGGTAGTGCTGGGTTAGCAATTGGACTCGATTTTAAAGGTCTTCTCTAACCTAAATGATTCTATGATTATATTTTTCAATTATTTTTAATGCTGTAAGTATGGTCTGGGAATATGGAGATTTAAGAAAAAAAAGCTCTTTGTCTTCTCTGAAGTATTTGAAGACATGCAAATGAACAACAGATACAACAGACAATTTAAAAATAATAAAATTGAGACTAGGAAACAAAATGATTTTTTCCCACCATGTGTGCCAACAGAATATAAGCATATATTGAAAAAAATAGAATACATTCTTTCAAAAATACTGCATCTAAGTGAATATAATGTAAAAAACATCCAGAAAACAACATATGTTTTAAGAATTATGCTGTGATCAAAGGAAATCCTTTAACTATTCACATGCCCAAGTCTAATGAACATAGCAGGTGTTAATTAAAAGAGCATGCAAACTTTTAAAAAAAATAAATGTGTATAACATTCTTAATTGATGTATTCCATGTGTGTAAACCACAGTGCTCTATTCAGGAGAAAGCCACCCATGAGGGATCACAGGTCTGCCTGTAACTTACCAAACCAAAGCCAACAACTTTGTAAATTCATTCTGGTTATGGCACAAGAAAACCTACCCTCGGAAAAAAACACCACCTTAGGCTAATTCTTTGAAATTCTAAATCACACTTGCCTAGTAGTGAAAACAGAAGCACAGAAAATCTGCTTTTATGTATTAAGTGAAGGTATTTCCCTAGCCACAAAGAACAAAGTAAACAGAATGAGAGAAACTACTTCTCATTCTTCTTCAAAATTCAGAGCATTTTTGAAAGGTGATACTATGATTTTTATCTTCTGCTTAAAAGACTGCTATGCTGACCTCATGGTAATAAAAGCCCTGTAGTAGACATCCAAGAATGCCAGAGCCATGAGCTCCAGTCATAGGACCACCAGTATATTAGTAGAGTTGGCAGTAGTTTGCTTTCAGATTATTGAGATTATTAAACCCCAGTAACAGGGTGTCATGAGGCAGGGAGGCAGGTGATGTTCCCCAGACAACTGAACCTCAGTTTTGTGATAAATGCTCACCACTCCTGAAAACAAGCAAGTACAGGGAATGCCCTCTGCAACTATTTCTTTCAGAAATTAGGTTTTGTTACAGTTTTTCTTCTTCAAAACACAGGGCAACTATTTAAAGAATTTCAGAATTGAGTCACAGAAGATTAATTTAACTTTTATTAACCTACTCACACATGAAAAAATAAATCTAAGTTATGACATTTCTGCTATTTCTGTACAAACTAGAACCAAGAGAATTTCCTAAGTGAGTTTGGGGGGACAGAAAGTGCAGAAATGAAAATACTTTAAAGTGATTCACAAACAGATTTAATGTAAGAACATAAATAAGAGAACAGAACCACCTTGAGAAAACTGATTCTGGTCAATACTGGTATGTAAGAGGATGAGGAAGATGAACAGACTCTTGTAGACAATTTATAAAACATTTTTAATTTGTAATACGTGTATCACAAATATATTTTATTCCACCAGACATTTAAGCCAAGTGATTGAAAGTACCACAATGACAGTGGAAATACTAAGAACAAAGATAAAAATCCTCCAAACATACCTTTTCAAGGAGATAGCCAATGACTAGAAAGCCTTTTCCACCAAGCATTTGTTCTTGCATGGCTACGGAACTCTTAAGAAGCTCAACCAAGAAAGCCAATAGGGTAGCACTGCATGTAAAGAAGATTTTTTTCAGATTAAAAATGTTGCTTTCTCAATAATCACCAGCTATTAAGTAAACAGAAATAGGCTTAAGGTGGTGAACAATTCCTTAAAAGAATACAAATCTTATTTTTCCTCTCAAGAAATTTCTCCAGTGATTTTTCACATATTACAATGGCGGGAGTGGGAATTCATTCTCAAACAAGTACCAGTACACCAGCACAAGCAAGTCAGTACTCCTGGTTTGACCATGACTATCCCATGTTTAAATAGTCCTGGAGCTTTCAGTTCAAGCCAATGTTTTGGCAGCTGAAAGAGGCAGAAGATGCTGAGTGGAGTCCCGTTGACAGTGCTAGAACGACGCAGGCAGGGGCTGTGTCAAACATTTCACTATTCAGACTAACTATTCTAAACAGCAAAGTTTGTGGCCACTAGGTATGTCCTCATTCCACACTTTCAGTCCCTAGAGTCACTATTAACACACAAATGAGGCATAAAATGTTTGAACATAAATACAGGCAATGATGCCCACAAACCACAGTGGAACAGCAGGGAGGAGAGCTTCCTTTGAACTTTCTAAAGGCCAAACATGAGAATAGTATTTGCCTGACCAAATAAAGGTTAAGGATTGTTTTTCATCCAGTGAGGAAAGTCTAACTTCTGACTAGAAAGGAAGAGAGACTCCAGAGGCTACAAGGAAATCACCCAACAGCCCATCCCAGCAGTATCTTCAAGTGAAGTGTTTAGAAAGTACAGGGAGGGAAAGTGTTCAGAAAAGGTTACAGTATAGAAACACAAGAGATAAGAAAGACTTCATGGGATGGAATTGGCAAGAAAGTGAAACTATGTTATGAAAACCAGCAGTGGAAACATATGACAGATCAACCCACCACAGGGAAAATAAATCATAATTGACTCTTGGGTGATGAGAATAAAACAAAAATACACTCATCTGTTGCTGAAAAACCCAGAGGAAAGGGGGAAAGAAAAAAAATTGTGACAGAAAGTATTTAAAATTACTTTTCAAATATCTCAAAAAGGTAAATGACAGAATATATTGTAGTGCATATACAATTCATATATAAAATCATTATTCCTTTTCTAAAAATTAAATAGATGTAACAGTTCCTAGCTGTACAGACAAGTGTCTGCAACTACAAAAGTTCTTGCATAGGTAGTGGGCACAGGCAAGAGTGACAACTGTGGATTTTGCAGGTATGAAAAAGGGACTTAAAGAAAATGTCCAATCTGCATTTGATACATTGCAACTTTTCTCAGAGTATCTAGTCATCTAAATGTTCACTTGCTCTTCAAATTGAATCTCTTACTTTGAAATAAAAGTTGAGTTGGTTAATCCACAACAGCACCAAAAAATAATCAAAGTGCTGAGGAAAACAAGATTTATTCTATTTGATGAGTAAAGCTGCCAGTGCAAAAGGACAGAGAAGCCAAAGCACATGCTGGGAGCATGAAATAGTGTCTTGTCTCTGTTCATTGTTGAATGGTCATAATAATCCATCTAAAAGCACATACAAAATGCTCTACAGAGTGTCAGGAATAAAAGTACACAGATAATATGTATTTACAGTATTCCAAAGCTTTTATCAAAACAGCTTGTCAAGCTTGTCACATCAACTTCAGATTATATGCATCAATTTTTTCTTACCCCAACCAAAAGTGTCTACTGTATTTGTCATCTAAAATAAGAATCTAATCATTTTTATAACATGAAAGTTCATAAGCAGCTCACATAGTGTTGAAGATATAAATTTAGATTTTTTAAAAAAATTGAATAGGTGAAAGAAAATTCCATTTAGATAGACGGTGCTTACTACCATCCTCTATGAATAACCTTAGGACAACAAGCCATTATGCATGAAGTCAAGAAACAGCATACATCTTTGCAGAATTAGAATTTAAATTACAATAGCAAATACCATTAATATCACATTGAAATATCAAAAAATATCCTTAAAATGGATTGTAAAGATTTTTGTACCATGAGCAGACTTAAGTTTATTTTCTATACTCAGAAGTACTTTGTTAAAAGCCTTTAAATTTGTATCACAGTATACTTGTTCATTCTATGAATTTAGATGTAAACTCATGGGCTAGAGTTATTTACCTGATATCAGTACAATCTCTATACAACTTTTAGAAATTATGACAGACTCTGAATGCAAGTTTTAAGACACATTGACACCATAACGATAAATATATTTTTTCCTCTTTCCCTCTATTTAAGCACACATAAATCACAAGCCAACTCAGAAACCATAAGTGACCAGTTTATACCTAACCATGCCACAGACACAGAAACAGACAAGCTGGTTCTATGTAAGAAAGATGGACTCAAAAAAAGTGTAGTGATTCAGGTGCCCAAGTATCACTTTTTAGATATTAACCATCTTTATGCTGGCTATAGCTGAACTAATTAATCCTGCCTGCCCACATTACCTCTGCACAGATCTACCTTAGCTGCAGAGTGGTGCCAGTGTTTCTAGTTTCAGGGAAATGTATTAATTTGGCCAATGCCTTTGTGAATGAGCTATGCTTTTACTCAATTCCAAAAGGGCTTTTAACATCTATTGATCCAGACACATAATGATACCTCAATCCAGCTCTACAGAGTCAGCTCAGGTCTGCAGGCAGGAACTCTAACTTCTAATCCTTCTGCATTATCCAAGATTGCCATCATAAATAATAGAGTTGACTGCAGTATATAGTAATTCAAATCTTGGGATAGCACACATGAATGCATCATTACACCTTCAAGCACATTAAAAAAATCCAAGTACCAGAAAATGCAGCAGTTAAGGAGAACCATCTGGCAGGCATAAAGAGGCACGATGAAGTTTGAGATGAATACTGTATAGGACCACAGTATTGATAAAAATTAACATAATAATTGAATTTAAATAGCAGTTTGCTCATATTATTATGCAAGAAATGAAGTAAAAGATCTGTAATATTTTAACTCATAGAAGAACTATGAAATCAAAATGGAAGTTTTTAAAATTCTCATTGCATGTACAGTACTGAAGGATATTACTACCTGAAAATGATCAGAGGCAGAAAACAGACTACATGCTGTCTGTGGGGTTGGGGGGGGATAATTTTTTTTTGGAGGGTGGGGAGAAACTGTACAGTATTTATGGCTTGGGCTTTGTTTTCTGGACTTTTTCCCTCAGAGAAGTTGCTTAGACTTCTTTTAGATGAAACTTCCTTTTTGGAGGAGGAGGGAGGAATGAAACCGCACTAAGTAGCAGCTATTGCATACAATACAGGTTTCACATGTAACATTCTTCACCCTACATCCTTTATGAGAGAGAGCATCTGATCTGCTTGAATTCTCAGATAAATTTTCCCAGCCTCTTCAAAACTTCTCTTTCCCCACATTGTCAGACTGCCCTCAAAGAAATGTGTATCTAGATACAAAAATCTATACTGAAGTAATGCATTTCCCCCCTCAATATTGCATTCTAAGAACTTAATCTGCCTAATTCGGAGGACTGTATCCAGAAGTTTTAACAATTTCTAGTGATGCTCACTTTATTCACCTTGGCAGCTGAACACAAATTAAACCTGAATATATGAAATATGAAAATATTTATCATTAGAAATCATAGAAACATCATTATCATATATCAAATATCATTAGTTATCATAGAAACATTGCCAAAATCATTCTTTTAAAAAGGTTGTTGTTGACAGAGGGAAAATAATGTTGATGAGAAGACTGTCATCTAAGTTGAACAATTTTACAAACAGAATTTAACAAACTTGCCAGCAACTAACATGAATCAGCTTGCTGCACAGTAATTGACATTAGACATTAAACTTGCAAAATTCTGTGCACTGTCACACAAAATTTCTCTCCATTCTTTCCTACTTTCAACACTCCTAGATATAAAAGATACATCAGCCCATTCCTACATCTCTTCTATATTATGCCTTTCCTAGAAGAGATCAGTTGTCTGCAGTGGAGCCAAGATACAGATCGAAAATGAAACTATATGTGTCAACCAACACTAAATCAGAGAACTATGACAATTACTGAAAACATAACTAATTTCAAAAAAACCAAAAAAAAATTAGTAGTTTTCCATTATTAAAAAAACAGAGAAAAAAAAAGGTGATAGACCAAAGCACGATGATGCAGTACCTCCAACGGTTATGATACTGTTTAGAAGTACCTTAGAAGTCAGGAATTTGCACTCCTAGGATTAAAGTGAAATTTGCTTTGGCTTTTTGTTTGTTTTGTTTTGTTTCTGTTGCAGTTATTTTATTCTATTTTATTTTTAAACCACTACACATATCAGGTTCTCTAGACTACTCATTCCTATGATAATTTTCCCTGTGAGATTTGCCTTTATCTTGGATTGTGTATTACAAAGTTATCTAGATTCAGTTTTACAAAAGACACCTTTAGTTAAGGCAGGCATGTTGCTTTGGAGACCTAAGTATGATTATTAATTACACACCATTTAACTTGAAGAATATATATAAAAGAAAATGATGCCAGTATTTGTTTTGTCTGATTCTCTTTGGGAAAGAATCCTTTATAAAGATAAAAATCCTTTATTTTCAACTACTCAAAAGAAATACAAAAAGATTGCATGAATAACTCCATCACAGGTGGTTAGCATGATAACTATTGAAAATTAATCTTAGCATAAAGTGGTATTAAGGAAAATCATACATCAACAATTAATGTTTCCATGGGCTACAGCTATGGCATCTCTCTAAAGTGCTTCCTTAGCTGCCAGTTTAAAAATATTTTTTTCCTTCTGTAAGACTGTTGAAGAGAAAGGGGAAGTGATTTCTTTCTTACGCCTTTTCAATTCTTTTCTCATAACATATGATAAAGCTAATAAGACTGCTAATGAGGTTTCATTCACAAACATGAGTCAGTTGAATAGGTGCTATGTGAGAGAACTAGAGATGCAAGAGACCTCTGCTTACAGGCAAAACATTTTGGGACACAGACTCCAGTAATAAATTAGCCACCCTTAATAGTCCCTGGATTTTCTGGCATATGCAGAGGTACAGCAGTTCAGGAGTTTACAACAGATCGCTGCTGCACAATGCAGTGGCTTTGTTTTCATTATAAACTCTTGTCCAGGCAGACCAATTTGACAAGTCACATTCCAGCTGTCACAGCTTGGGAAAATTCAAGTAGACAAGATTTTATCTGACCACAGCTAGCTCACACTAGTGATGTGAAATTTTAGGAGCAATATCCAGCATTCTGCTCTTCAAAATGGAGAGGGAGAGGGTTACCAGCACTCAACAATGCAAATTCTGAATTTTACACTGGAGGCAGCAATGGACCGGGACCTTGGCTCTCCATGAGAGGCATAAAGGCAAATGCAACAACCTCAGGAAGGATTACCTCCAGATCTACTCTTGAGTTTAAACATCTGTGTTATCTATGACAAGAAAATTATTGAAAGACAATGTGAGAGGAGAGGTTTGGAAGATAGGATACTACATGTTTAATTAAAATGAAGACATTAATAACATACTGAAAACTTGCAGATTTTTCATATTAAGCTAATAAATAAAGTCAATACATCAAACTAATTCCTGTCAAGATGGGCTGTTTCGTATCTGCAGAAAATGATAGGAAGCCTGCCTATTTCTTATCAAACTATAAATCTTAAAAATTAGATGCACAGTTGTACCTGTCTTACTTAGGAAATACAGATAGTTTTAATAATTCTTTTTTTTATGTTCAGATGGTTTGGTGGGTTTTTTTTCTGCCAATAAAGCCCCTCTAATATTAAAAAAATCCAATTAGCAAATCAAATAATAGAGAACACTGAGCTTATTAAATAGATTTTCATATTTACAGGAGAGAGAGGTGAGAAGGATTCAAAAAGCAGTAGAACTGGGACAGCCCTCTGTTGCTGTAGGTACACTTTTATAGGTAAGACAGGTAAAACTGAGCATCAGATACATAGAGAGACACTAATCTAATAAATAAGGGGGAAAAAGGAAAGAACTCATTAAGTCCATCACTTTCCTTATTCCATTTCTCAAATGAACCCTTTCATGTTTAGCATTCTTTCCCCACTACCTTCTTTCTTTGATCCCAAAAATATTTTATTCTCTTATTTGCCTACTTCCTTGTTCACTTTCAGCATTATTTTTCTTGAAACCTATATACCATTAAATAAAATATGAGGAAATAATGTACATAAACCAAAACCATGTTAATTCAACATATGAATTACACCTCATCAAGCAGACATTTGCTTAAATTTTTGTTCAATGTGTTCTTGAGTTAGGATCACATATTCTTGTATTATGCACTTTACAATCATATAGCACAAAGAATTAGATCTCTTTTTAGAATATAATCTAATTATAGAAGAATTGCATTGACTTATTCAAGAACAATCTTTTTTCTACTTACAGTTCAACTAACTCCAGAAATGTTCTGTACATTTTCAATTAAACATTATGAATGTTCTCACTTGCTGGGTAGACCACACACTTGGGAAGAATCAGTCTTTATCTCAACTTCTAAAGCTTACATTACATTAGCTTTTCATTTTTAAACAGATCTAGTTATTGCTTTGCTATCTAATACAGGTTCAGCTCATTAAAGAATTTAACATAGATTTTATTCCTATGTGAAGATACATACACACATAACCTTCCTTAAACTAGAATAAAGCATTTTTGTCTTCTGCTTTGCCAGTAAATAAAAACATACAGGTTTTTTTTTTTCCCCCAAGCTTATTTCAAACCAAGCATTTATTTTTCTATTTCCCTTACTTTACAATGCTTCAAGGGAAAGGACATCCCGTAAAAGAGATTTAAAAAAATAAATATTCCACATTAGCCAATACACAACCAGCTTTTCTGTCTTCCAAATTTGTTGTCACTTTTAGTATTAGATAATTGTTTTCTCAGTTAACTATTTTTTAACTATCCAATGTAATAAAAAATATCCAGAATAATTAATAGAAGAATATTATAGGCAAGAAAATAAGCCACGTGCTCTGCATTACAAACTTATTTTGTCACCTAATTCAAATAGAAAAGCCAGCTTATCTTGCCCCTAAACACGGCTTTCTAGCAGGCCTTGGTTACAAATAATCCTCCAGGGAAACACTGTACCAGTCGTTCAGCATTACCTTTTCAGATCTGCTACCCCAAAGATTTAGGCCACACATTATTCTGGAGAAGTTTAGCTATCCTGTGTTTCCTCTAGGACAGGAGCCTGCACAGCGACAAGGACATGGCAAGAGATCTTATCAGAAGTAGCCATAGCTGAGCTGGTGCTGAGAAAGGAGTCACCATGCCTGGAGATACTTAAAAGACGTGCAGATGTGTCATTTAGGGATGTGGTTTAGTGGGGGACTTTGCAGTCCTAGGTTAATGGTTGGACTCCATGATCTTAGAGGTCCTTTCCTAAAGGATTCTATGATTCCAAGTCAGCATGGGTATTAACAGACTCCTAGGTAGTCCTTTTTAGGCTTCCAGTAGAATCATTAGCACTTGTGAAGGCTTTTCAACTTAGAGATGTCTTCCATAGTATCAGAGGAGAAACTTCACTTTCAGCTAAAAATTCTCTTGGCATGTCCCCAGTCACTATTGCAATTGTAATATGGTCACAAAATGCCTGATCATAGCTCTATGACTTTCTTACCACATATTAATTAATTTTTGAATGTTATAAAATATGAATTCAAATGACAAGACTTTGAGAAGGTAAACAACATTGCACTCTCAAGTAAAAGCATATTGATTTCTTTCAGAAGTTGGATGAACTGTCATAAAATTAAACTTAAATACTCTAGAGTGATTTGAATTCATCAGTTAATCATATCAGTTTTGTACAGTAAACTACTTCTTTTAAAAATAATATTTTATTAAAAGAAAAAAAGATAAAATGTAGAAAAAAATTAGAGAACATTCCCACAAAAAAAAAGAGGAAAAATTTAGCTTAATTTAGTTTCTATCTTGGTTAAAAGAGGCTTACCAAACTGTTGTTTCCACCTGACTGTCATGCAGCTGTCGATTGTCTAACTGGGCAAAGAGAGGAAAAAGAACCTGGATCCCTCCGATGGAATGAATTGCGCTGTGAATGGAGTGGGTTACAATAGCTTTCACATCCTAAATATATAAAATAAAGGAAAAACCATAATTAATCTCAGTTTTAAAGGACGGTTAATTTTGGAGCACTTTAACACCAATTTGAGTGCAGACTTTTAAAAATTTTGTTTTGATACTTATACTTCAATTATAATCACTATATTTAAAGTCAAACTTTAAACAGAAAATTTTCAGTATTATGGCAAACTCTGCCTTATAGTATGAAGTCTGTATTCATTATGGAACATTCTTTTCCTTGCTATAGAATGGGAGCAAAGAAGTAACAGTTCAAGTGAAAGTTATATTAAGAGCTGACAGCACAAAAGAACAATCTCTGTACACTAGCAGACAAAACCTCTGAGTGGTGTTCAGCCAACAGTAGTCACAGAACATCAATTTGACAGCACTAACCTGAAGCATGAGAGCATGGGGGGAATGTACAAAAATTGAAGGATTCTCCTTTGGTGAGGATTCAAGGCATAGCTGAGCGTCGGTGGCCTTTGCATTATAGGTAAAAGCGATGCTACTTGCGAGTTTCCCATCATACAGCACTTGTTTATGGTGTTCAGCCAGATGAATGTCACTCTCGGATTTAAACTTGAACGTGCTCTGAAAAAAAACAAAAGTTTTACCAAGTAATTAACTTAGACAAATTCCTCACCACAAAATTTGCAAAAAACTACATTGGACTTGAAAGGGAATAAATAAACTACTAAACTTGGCTTGCATTTACCAGTAGCCTAGTGCTACTGAATGATCAGAAAGATTTTTTTTTTTATTTTTATTTATTCTACACCACATCAATGTGTCAATACATTATTTGGTATTTTATGTATTATCTCTCCTTTCAGCATCAGTGTTTACACTGATCTTAAAAAACGTCACATTAACCAGCCATAAATAAGTTAAAATAAAATTTAAGCATAAAACACATTAAAAATAGAGCACAAATTAAATGTGCTGCATTTTAGTTTATATGAACTCACTCAAATTAGAATATAAAATGCTATATCACGTAGATTAAAGGAATAGTTATTTTTGAACAACATTAAAATCTATGCTTCATTAACAGTCAGGAGTATATATAAACAAACCACTTATAACAAAATAAAATCCAAAATAAATAATAAATTCCACATTTCAAATTAATGATTCTCAAATTCAGAACTTTTCCAATGAAGACTGAAGAGTTTTATTATTTTAAACATATCATGATTCATATCTGATTTAAAATTAAGTTTTTTGGCAACACTGACAAATCAATAAAGCACAAGATAGATTTCTGTCTTTCTGCAAAGCATTGTCAGATTTATTTTGCATATAACAATTGCATATAACAATCACTTAACAGTGGCAAAAAGACAACTAGTAGTAACACAGTAACGTGCTGTACTGATACAAGGAAAGCAAATTTGTTAGCAATGACCACCATTTTATTATAAATTAAGATATAAATATGTGTGTATATATATATAATTATTGCTAAAATATTTACAGAGTTTAAAATAATTTATTTCTGAGATAATACAAGTCATTTCTTTCACTGTGATGTTATGATCACTAGTGATCATAATTTTCCTTATCCCTTCGGTTCTACCAAATCTCCCCTTTCCCCCCCAGAATGAAATCCTCTATCAATGAAACTACTGAAAGCACCAGCACTGGGGTTATCCATCTTAGAATTAAAACAGTCAATTTATAGGCTATCAGCTGCTCTTTCCAAACAAATTAGAAGTTCCTACTATTTATGTAACCCCATAAACCTCATCTGTCCTTCTCAGAGCTCTCAGAGCTGCTGGAAACCCTGAAAAAATTCTTCTGACCAAAAAATTTTCAATTTTCCAATATTCTTTTGATTACAGCCAAACAATGGGAAAGCACATCTGCTCAAGTGACTGACACACAGCAATAGAAGGTCTGCTGACCAGCACCCCTTTGCATGTGGGCCATAAGCTGAACAGACTGGAGCTGCTGGAGAACACTCCGAGCACATCTGTCAGTCAGCACTATCCCAACCTTAGTGACGCCCAGCAGAAGGGAGGCTGCAATGATGAAAAGGTACCAGACACAGGTACCATAACAGAAAACACAAGCAGGAAGGGCCAATGCATGTAAATAGCAAGTCTATGGTTCAGTCTGCATTTGACAATGGAGGATAATACCTTCAGCTGCACTGGGAGGGGTGCTGCTAGTAGGTGGAGGAAGGTGCTGCTTCCCTTCTAACTAGCCTTGGTGAGGCCACACCTGGAGTGCTGGGCTTCCACTGGGAGCCATGCACTTACTGCAGAGAGTGCAATGAATGGCCACTAAACATGAAGGGATAGAAGAATCTCTCACATGAGGAAAGGGTGAGAGAGTTGTGTCTCTTCAACCTGCAGAAAAGTGGCAGAGGGGATCTCATATATAAAAAACAGAAGGGAGGTTGAAAAGATGATGGAGTCAGGCTCTTCTCAGTGGTGACCAGTGGAAGGACACAAGTTATGGGCAAAACAGAAACAAAGAAGGCTCCCTCTGAACATCAGAAAACATTTTTTCACTGTGAAGCTGCTCAGCAAGGTGACAGGGTCTCTATCCTGGGACTTGTTAAAATACTGTCAGGAGATAGTCCTGGGCAACTGTATCTAGGTGACCCTTTTTGAGCAGGGAGGTTGGACCAGAGGACCTGCAGCTTCCAGTTGCTTCTTACATCTTCAACCTCTCTGTGATTCTGTGATTTGCATTTGGGTTACGAGTCCTTTTTGCAGGGAAACTCCCAGTGGCCTCACTTATTACACTCATACTGCAAAGCTGTTCAGAACCAGAGATTTCTTTCAGGCTGAAACTCAAATATCCTGAATTGGTGATATTCATTCAGCCCACAGGATGAGACTACAACCAATCCAAAGTAAAAACACCAATATAACACACTGTGAGTATTCAGTCCTCAGCACTAAATGTTTTAATCTAGAAATGTGTTCATATTGTGTTACACTACTTACTGAAGTAGAAATTCCCAAAGAAGAAATATTATGCTTAGAACTTGAGAGCTGGCTCTCTGTTGATATGGCTGCCTACATCTCACTTATCAGGAAATGACTGCTACAAATTACAGATTTGTCCTGAGGAAGGTGACATAAATTCCACCCCAGAGGGCATTTTAACTATACATAGAAATCTCTGTGCAGTTTCTGCAGAGGAAAAATAATTTAGTGATTTAATTGATTTCCAAAGATATCTCCTTGATGCTTGTACTGTATTTTAATGTTTTACCACATTAGAACACCTAGTACCCTGAAAATCTTTCATACCTCTCAGCTTTTTCAGATTCCAAAATTCATAAGGTTTTTCCACTATACAGTTTTTCATAACTTTTCTGTTTAAATAAGTCAAAGTGTTTTAACACAAAATCTTATCATTTCATTACCAATGTTCTAAACTGCTTAAGTTAAATCAATTTCATACACAAATTTTGACATTATTATGCCTTGTCATTGTCAGTGTTTAATATGCCAAAATAATTTATAAGAGATCACTATTTGAAATTCAGATACAAATAAGTTATGAATCAACAGAATACTGCTTCACACTTTTTGAAGAAAAAACAAGAATTAAAGGAATATTCTGCCATCAAAACTTAACAAAAGTGATCATAAACTGGAAATTTCTGTCTCCTAACCTAAAAATTATAACAGAATGTAAAGAGAAGCTAAAAATTCTGATATATGATACTCCTTTATTACTAGCATTGATCCACAGAAAGAGAAAAGAAATTCAGTATATTCATACTGTACTGGGGACATGCGAAGATACATCCACAGGAGGGTAGTAGAGGCTATTATGCACATGCAACTCTGACCTGGCACAAACAGCATGAGGGTATCAAGACAGAAAGACCGAGCCTCGGATTTAACATATTCTATATAAGGTAAAATACATATACAGGATCCATATAAAGTACGTCTGTTGCTCCTACAGGAATAGGAAGTAACAGAGAGACATGAGAATTACTCCAGCACTGTATTCTCCAGTAAAAGAACCTGTGCTTGATCAGGAACAGCTTGAATACCAGCAGCTCTTCCCTTTCATTTAGCAGAAAGACTGCAGATTTTGATTTACTGTTCACTGCATTTTGCCCCTGTAGGTTCAGCAATCATACATAAAATATTTTCTTGTACTATATAATTGGTTTAGGCAAATTTGAATTTTTGGTACTATTCTGTTCTGTGTCTGCATGAATGAGTGTAGTCTTACTCCAACCCTACATGACAAAAAGATTGGTATTGCAGCACTGATCAAAAATAAACTCAGAAGCAACATATGGAATAACCTGATAAACTGCTTTAAAATGACTATGGGAACGTTAGGAGGAGTGGCACAGATTTGACAGGGCTATTAGAACAGAGCTTTGAGGAACATCCTTTTATAAACAGTGCCAAACACTGGTATCAAATGCATATCTTCCTCTCACATTACCTCCCCTGCCCCTCCATTGTGTTTATCAGCCCCTCGGGAACCCAGCACAGACAGGCTTTCCTCTCTTTGCTGCTTGGGAACAAGGATGGGAAGCAGGGAAAGCACAGGGAAAACAAGGATGCTACTATCATTTCCTTTTTCTTTCTTCAATCTCCAACAACTGAAAAGGTCCACAGAGTAGGTAAAAGTCCTGTTCAACAATGGCAAGACTCAAAATGAGTATGCCTTATTACAGATAAAACCTGGGAATGCAAATACTGAATTGTAATGTTTCCACTAAATATAGCTTCAAATTTCAAGGTATGTTACAGATTGCTTTGGGAAGACATAATGGGGAAGAGACAAATCACATGGTTCTATTGCCAGTATGTTTGCCTCTCTTCCCCTTAAAAATTTGATTATGAGTAACTACTTTGCAATAGCTACAAAGAGTGCCAGTTTCTTAATATTTCTACTCACAATGTAACTTTTTTTTAAAAAAAAATCTTTTGCTACAAGTGAAAATATAATATTTCAAACTAAAACATTTGCTCAACAAATAAATTTTTATATTAGGGCATGCTGGTTATAACCAAATGAACTCATAAGAACATGCTGAGCAAGATCAGCACGGAAGGACAATGAATTGTTTCTATATTACTGCACTCTGTACAAGCATGTAATGTGCAATAAATAATATAAAAATTATACATAATTACATAATTATTTGATATACATAATAAGTAATACTTATTTTAATTACTTCACTAGTCAATCCTAAAACCTGTTGCTTCTACCTGTACTACAGAACAGGAGTGGGACACGGTGCAACAGATTCATTTATATTTGTAGATCAAGCTCTCACTTTTCCTGAACTTTGTGGCTTTGGTGTCATTTGCAACATTATTTACTGTTTGTGTGAACAGACTGTCCTGTGTGCTGGTAGATTATGCAGATTTCTCTGTTTTCCAGAGGTCTTAATGGCAGTCATGATAGCCTAGGTGCATTATGAATGATTGTGAGGGCAGCTGAATGAGAGGCAAAATCATAGTCTCTTCTCATGAGCAAAGAAGGTAGAGGAATGGTTGCTTCCTCTAAAGAATCAGATCCTCAGACATAATGGACCAAAGTATGAATTTAAAATCAAAGGAACCACCACATACTGTCATAAGAAGGAAAAAAGATCTGCATAAAAACGTTTTCAAAAAAAATCTCAATTATTTTGAATAATCCTACTTTGGCAGAAAATGTTTGGCACAACTGGAGTGCACAATTCATCTAGGGTCTTTTTAGGAAAAGTTGATCAGGTGATTTTCCCCATTGGCTAACAGTACCAACAATTAGAATGAACAGGAAATGTAAACTACTTAAGAAAAGTTTCTGAAAGGCCAGTTTGCTTCAGCAAGTTGGGTAAGAGCAAGAACATGACCTCTAATGCTCAGGAATACAAGCTACATATTAATTGAGGCTCTCTTAGATTATTAAATTCCATACAGAAGAATTCTGAACTGGTGGGCCTTTGCACCAGCACAGAATCTGAAAGGATTTACAGAAATAAACTTAAATGATATATGAAACAGGTAGACTTTGAGTGAGAGCTATCATTGGCACCCTGAAATCTCTAAACTATAAGACATGGTTCCTCTTTTGGTTGTGAGTAGATCTTGCGCTGAAAAAAGGGGAAAAAAAAAGTCTTCTGTTTTGTCTTATTTTTGAGGGGAATAAGAAACAAATGTTGCTATTTCTAAGATACTGCTCTGGGAGCCTACTCTTTTTAACTGGTATTAAATAGTAAAATATACTTCCAGATTTTTAGACAAGGAAGAAAACTCCTTCAGAGAGCAAGGGGGCATTAACTGCTCTGTGTACATGACCCAAATCTAAAACCATGACACATGAAGGAAGAATTTCCCCAAAATATTAAATATAGCTGACATTTTAAAAAAATCACTAAGAAGCTACAGTTGTGCAGAAATGTAGTTTAAGGGAAGCCTATGAATCAAGCAGGGCAACTTGACAACTGTAATAAGGTTAGTGCAGCAACTATTGAAAATGTCATTTAGCATGAAAGCTCATATCCTTATCGACCCCTTCAACACTCAAAAATATTACATAATAATTTGCACTTTTGAAACACACTAAAGCCTTATTCATGTTTGATATCACCTCAGTATGCTTCTGCATACTGGAATCCAATAATTTAATAAATTCATAAAGGTTTACAACATTTATTATTAAGAAGTATAAGGCTACATTAATTTCTCTTTTATGACCAAGAAATACTTGCAGAAATATTTGTCCACAGAAAATACTGTTTAAGGTTTAGAATAAAATACTCCTCTTTTGCACAGGTGATGGACTTTTCCTAACTGACTAAATATTTTTAGTTTCAAGGCAGATTTTAACCATCAACTACATATGCAATAGACCACTTCTTCTCCAAGTAATCCTGATATATATATGTGGTTATTTACACTACATAGATACATACCATAAAAGACATTTCCAACTGCCTCTGTCATTCAGGTGCTAGATGTAATCAAATAACTAAGAGTGTGCATTTTCAACACACAAAATTAATACTATTATAATCTAAATGTAGATTTTTACTTATAGCTTTTAAAAGTTTTTATTTTCAGAGTATATTATATATATTGAAAAACTGAAAATCTACTTTGGAAGGAATCACAAATTTCAAAAATTAGAAAAAAGAAAACTTGGGAATAACTGATAGCATAAACTGAAATTCATTATAGTTTACCTAGGGTTATATTAGTTTTTATTCACTAAGTAGTTTCTGCAGATTTCTGTGAAGTATCTGTATTGTTTTTCTTGATGCAATAGTACAATACACAGCCATTCCAAGACATGTCTGAATAGACATCCAAGTTTATGCATGCACCATTAATTTGTCCAATCTGTCCCCTCAATTTCAGTGACAAAAGCATGAGTAAGAAGCTCACCTTTTACTTTAACAGGACTGTCTGAAACCATGCATTTGAAGAATTGGTTTATTATGCCTTGTTGAATGTTAATCTGCCTTAACTCAGGTTTTTAAACACAAACAGTAGAGAAGAAAGTTATTCCTCTGGTATTTAGTGCACCAAATACAAAATTTCTCTAATCTGATTATGACCCAAAGTAATTAATTTCACATACAAACATATTTTGGCTATGCTTAAAACTAAACTTTCATCTTTCAAAAATATAGTAGAAAATTAGGGTTAGTTAGATACTTGACAAAATAGTCTTATGTTGCTGAAAACAAATCACATGAAAAAATCTGGATGATTCTAGGAGGAATATTCACATGCTTCACATATCTTCCAACTATATCTGTCAATCATTTTCTTTTTCTAGTTTTATGCTTCTTCAGATCTGGTATTACCTTATATCCAGGTCCTAACTGATGTATTGCAAAAATCTGTGCCGGGTTGAGTGCTTCAGTGAATACATATACTGCTCCAAGCTGGCCACAGAACACTCTATTTGCATCAGCAGTCTCCGAAGATCCAAGAAAACATTTATCATAGCTCTGTATCAGAAAGAGGCAGTTAATAATGAAATAATATTAATGCACAGCTACTAAAGCCACAAATAAAGGGAGGCTGGAATTAAAAAAATAAACCAGACATCATCAATCTTTTATTACTACCCTGTGATGAACAACTCAATTTTGAATATTGTATCATTAATTGTTTTAGAGGTCCATATGACTGGCTGCTAGGATTTGTTTTCTATTAATTGGTCAACATACAACAAAGAAAATTAGAATAGTACATTCAAGTACAAAATAATCCCCCCTACTGCCTTCTAGGAATATGACACACTTGAACTTCCTTGTAATTGTACTCAGAACTCCTACTGCTAATACACAAGAACACACACTGCAATACCTTCTTTCACTGTTGTGCAAATAGAGCTAAACACCTCTGAAAGGAAAAAGAGAAACAAATATAGATTTTTCTAGTTTGCAGCTGTTGCACAGTGTCCCTCTCTGACTGCAGCCTATAATGATTTGGTTTGACCTTAAATCTTCTTCTGCCTTCTTCTATACTCGCAGGAGTTATTTTCTATGCCTTCTTCCAAAAACTATCTCCCCCTTCTGCTGCTCTCCACCTGTCCACATCATATTATTTCAGATTAGAAGTGATTTTTTGGTGGCTATTTTGCAAGGATTTGGTTAAGTTTTTCAGGTGTTTGCAGAAAAGCTTTCTAGAACCTGAGAAACCAGAAAACATGATGAAGCACAAAAGGACAACAGGATGAAGCTCAAGGATCTCAGAAAACATGATGAAGCACAAAAGGACAACAGGATGAAGCTCAAGGATCTCTGAAGGTTATTCTCTGAGCTTCCTTGAGTCATATGTACTTAATTGAATGGAAACAAGGATCTGGCATCACTTTTTGAGCTGAATAAGCAAACCAGTAGAACCTGCATTAGGAAACCTGCTTTTTCATCTGCTTAACTGCTGAGTTTTACCTGAAGGAAAACTTGTCAGTCTAGGGAATGAAATCAAATATGGTGAACTGTTACATCAACTGGTCTAGATAGGCTAGATGGACAGGCTGTTAACAAGGAAAAGGAGACTCAGGTGTAAGGACAGACAAAGATCTGGAGCTCAGCTTTAAGAACAGGTGAGGGAAGAAGTATCCAGGATTTTGTCTCATTTATCCTTCCTTGATTTACCTGAGTTAATCACACCCCTTCAACTCCTGGTAAACCTAATGGCAAAATTTTATAAAAAAATTCAATTACTTTATTCAAGTCTTGCTTAGCCTTGAAGGCTTTCCTGACACTGTGCCACTACTGTCAGAAAGTGTTACATCAATCAATGTTGAGTAATTACCATTTTCAATGGTTATTTGAGGAACTTGTCTGAGATACTGATGCCACTTTTTTCCTAGTTGATACTTAAATATTCTGTGACTACATTCCTGCCTATTATAAGGGTATTTTCCTGAATTCCTCAAGTAAGCATTAATTGTACAACTATTGTACAGCTATTGTAGCTCACAACAGATTCTAAGTTCTAATTAAAGTAAAGTTCTAGGTTTGTTATCCTCTAGTAATTTCCTTTTCTGTCTTTTTTCATTCTTCCCAGTTTACACTTTCCCATTTCTGACACTTCATTCTTCACTTCATTCTTGTATCATTCGCATTTCCATTATTTTTAATTGGAGGGGTGGGCTAACTCCTGATTTCCTGGTAATTTTATCCACTTCTGTTCCAGATGCCAAGCAATCTGTAAACCTGAGTTATTAATTAACTGATTTATTTAGAAATCAGCACCCAATACTCATAGCTCAGTTGGTCTCCCTCCAACTATTGCACATTTCCACAGTTTTTAACCTGACAGACACCTAGTTTGCTTGCCTATTTCTGTACATCCCTGGTAGTATGTCATTAATAACTCCAAGACAAAGTGATTGACAGATCTACTTCACTCAGTCCCTTGGCCCAAAACCTCCTATTTTATTTAAATAAAAAAATTAAATTATTGGGACTTATGGATCTTGTTATTTAAGGACTGAACTTAAACCTTAATAATCTCGATAATTAGAAGCCTTTTCTCAAATGCAGTACAAGTGCTATGATGTTATCGGTGTGTTGGCTTTTCATCACTTAAGTAAAGTTTTTAGATCCTTCTACAGCTTCCTTATTCTACACTGGAAATGCAAAGTTCTGTGAAAGATATCAAGGCATCATCAATTCATCTTCATCCAACCATCTGAATAAAAATCTTCCACCAAACCTCCATATCCCCACACCTTGAAGAGAAGTTCTATGTTTCTTTTGTCACTTCCCACACCTGGAGAAATTCCTAATCATACAGCTGTAATAGTCAAACTCTTCACTTTAACTTACATCTCAAATTGCATTTGATATCTATATCTTATAAATAATAAACCCTATAAAGCCTATGGAGCTGATCATGACTACTGAGGAGCTTGTGTCTGCACACATTTGATTATGTTATACTGTGCCATGCATGTCACTTCACCTTTTTGCCATAATCCCCAGCTATATATACCCCTTGGAATATAAGCTCAGTGAGTCCTTTATCACTGCCCATGGTATGTTGTATACGACATGAACACAATAAATACTGGCACTGCTACGGTTTTTGTATTTCATTAAATAGTAATAATGAATTTGGAGCCAAAAAAAGGCTCATTGAAAACAGAGTATTAGCAGCATTTAAAACAGAAACAGCTAATACAAAGAAGTTTATAATGTCTTCCTCTTTTTCATCCAAATTAATATTTTACCTCTAACATTTGGGTGAAACATACTGCAAATATTCAATATATGGAGGCTCAATAAAATGAAAACATATCTCTTAATTCAACATATATTTGTGAAGAGTGCAGATCTGAACCCATAATGGGCACATCATGTATTTCCTATATCTGCCTGGCCGTATTACAGAAATAGTTAAGAACCCAGTAAATTCTTGGCCTTTTATAAATAGGAATGAATTGTAACAAATACAAGAAAATAAATAAATAAGCAATTTTTTTAGGGTTTCACTGTTTTTGCCCCCTCTGTCTTTACTTCCATGTCTCACAGGCTACATATGAAAATGGTAGACTAAGGTTTTCAACAGTTCTTGCTTGGATACAAGAAGAAAACTTCAGATATCCAAAAAAACCTCATAAAAATACTAAAGAATGGTAATGCAAAATGAATCTGGGGAAAAAAAGAAAATAAATTCACAATCTCTACCAAGACAAAACCTATGCTTAAAAAAATTATATTCAACTCAGTTCCTTAATGTTAAATCAAATAATATAAATGTAATGAATGTTTTACTAGTCTAAAAATGTTTAATCATAATGTATATTGTTCAGTGGTAGATTTGACACAGTGAGCAAATGAAAAATCTTGTCAGAAGTACATTTAGTGCTTTTAAAACTACATCTTGATTATTTTACAATGCTCGTCCATAGGAAAGACAGATCATTTATTCAACAATATGCAGCTCCTGACCCTTTCTGTTTTCACAACTTGTACTGTTAAATCTATCAGTGTAAACTACACAAATACTTATGCTCAACATAAATGTAAAGAAAGAAGAATAATCGGCTGACTTATGTAGTGTTTTTCCCCAAAACTATTAAAGTAAATTATTTTATTGACATCTTGCAAGAGACTAAAGTTATATCCAAGTGTAAGGGTATGAAGGTAGATGTCAACAAATAAGCTGGATAATTGCTCAAGAATTTTCAAGGGAATACTTCTAACAACTCAAACTTTATATGAAACAAGAAAGTTCTAATATAGTTAAAACAAGAGCTTCCCTTCCTAGGTAATGCAAAATAGTAAGAAACATACGCACACACTCCCCTATTTTCTCTTTTATGTATTTTATACATTTGCATTCATACAGCTTTCCTGAATTTCTTGCTCTTTCTATTCTACTTCCTACTATTGACAGAACAGACTTCTGTTGTTAAAAAATGGAGAGTTAACGATAAGTAGTGCCTTTCATAGCTTCTACTATTAACCAGTGGAGAAAATAAAACCTCAGCACATATTTAAGACTTGTATCAAAATATCTAAAGCTTGGTAAACCAATTTCACCTTAAGAAAAAATTGTACTTTTCTTGCATGAGAAAGTAGAAAAGAATTCAGTGAAGAAAATACAAACAGAAGAAGCAGCTCCTCCTGCTAAGCATTTGTCACTAAGGATTGCAGATCCCCACACCACATAACCAATAATCCAGACCAGATCTTCTGAGACCTCAGCTGGTTTTTCAGTCATTGCATTTCACTTATCATGAAAATATTTATATTACCAAGGAGAAACCGCTCTGCAAAAACTGAAAGGCTGGCCTTTTCTTGCAAGTAGAAATGCTACCAAATAAAAATGGAAATCAGAACCTTTGGAAGGCAGAGCTCTCCTACTTTAATTAACATGTAATATTTAAACTCTCCCTTTCAAATCCTATTTTGCCTCTAGAATTTAGCAAAAGACAGGTCATTTCCCTAAGGCTTCTTTATCCTTATAGCAATCATAAAGAAATGAGGACCATATTTTAAATAAAAAATAACAAGAGCGCAGCAGGTTGAGGAATCAAGAACCTCTGAAATTCTGTCACAGATTTAACTGAAGGCAAAGCACAAAAAAAAAAATTTGTCTGCCTTCCAGACAGAACTTTGAGCCAGAAACAGCAATATTTGCTGCTTCATTAAGTCTAGGCTCTCAAACACTCCAAAGTCAAAGGTACAGAAAAAGAGCACATGTATACAAAAACCCAAGAAGTCAATAATATTACATTTTATTAAGTAGATGAATAAGTAAGAAGAAAAGAGACATTTAAAAAAGAAAACTTGAAAAGATCTTTAGAAATAAATGTAACACTTTTTTTTTTTCTTTTTGAATTAACCTTAAAATGGAAAGTGAAGAGAAAGGAAAACCAATAAAATCTTACATCATTTGTGTTAACATGCCAGGCCATGTCACCATAGGATACCAGCTGACCATTCACGTAACAGCGGATTTCACTGTTTCTCCACCGGTTGTAGATGTGTACAATGCTTATCATGTACCACTGGAAAGACATGAAAAATCAGTACACAGGGGCACATTTAATGCTATAAAATATAAAGTTAATGAATGGCATAAAAAAAGAGTGACCAATATCATAAACTTAACACAAAAACACGAATCCTTGCAAACAGGTAAAATTAAATTCAAGTCAGTGGGACTTCAACTCCAGTCAATAGAACTGTGCCTAAACGTAATGATGTACCTACCTACAGTCCTTTATGGGATTAGAGGCAAAAATGCATACACACAATATAATTTTCATAGTTCAATTTAATTTTAACACTATTCTGTAAAAAAAACACAGCTGAGTTTTGACACGAAATCCAGAGCTCTGTGCTCTTACCTTAACAAATTTGTACCACACAACCTCTGTCTTTGCATCACAGCTGTCTAGAAATTATTAAATAAACAGAAAAAAATCACAATAGCAAATTTTAAAGCCCATGTTAAGATCCTGATTGCTTGCTGTGATATTGTTCCTCTATTTATAATTTCACCAATTTTTGGACAACTGTCATATCATTAAAAATACATTAAAAAAACAGAGAAGACACCACAATTTAGTGCTTCCACATACTACTATGGTGATCCTTCCCATAAATTATTTAACAGGAATCATTATGTCCATGACAAATAAATTCAAGAATTCTGGAGTCTTTTTTCTTGGAGACATTCAAAACATAACTGGACAAAATCCAGGTTTTGTCCAGGAGCAACTTGATCTAGGTGTCCCTTTTTGAAACAGGGTCTCAACACATCCCCTTCCAGTCTAATTGACTCTGTGAAAATGTCAGCTTGTCTTAAAAATAGCCTTTTGTATTCTAATAATTTGTAATAATAATTGACATTTTCATCATTATCCCTTTCTTGGTATCTTTTCAATTACTATATTTTGATTTCCATGTTCAGATAAGCCCCTTTGTTCCAAAGTAGAGAACTTCTGCAGCCCTTGGGGCTTGTTGACTCTCTTCCTGAGCTGGGATAGTAGAAACAGAGCCTACTAATATAAAATTCTGTCTTTCTGTCAGAGAAAACAAAAATAGATGTTTCCACATGTTGATTTTGAAATCAGAAAAAGCACAGAGTTATGAACAAAACAGCATGCAGCAAAATACATTTTGACAATAAGCATTACAGTAGTCATCAAATTGAGCTGTATTCTATTACAAGTCTATAATAGCTCTAAATACAGGAACATATATTTTTACACATCTGTTTCCAGGTACTAAATTTTTTTTTTCATTTTGCCTTTCTTTAAACATACAACAAACAGAAGGTAGAAAAATGCTGCTTATCATACAATGATACTTTAGAGTATCTCATTTCTTGCATTTCTAAGCAAACAGATTTATTGGGCAATACTGGAATAAAGAAGTACTGCTCCAGCTTTGGCTTCTGAAGTCATGTATGGAAACGTCCAGGAACCATGAACAAAGTAATTTTTGTGAGTCACTATCAACCTCAGAAAAAAAACCCAAAAAACCTAACTCAAAACTCACTTAGCAAATTTTATTTCCCATTTCGTAATCAGATTCTATTTAAGGGAGGACCTACCATAATTCAACAAAATATTCATAACTCAATATCTATGCATGTAACTGCTAATCAGAAACTATGTACAAACCACATGAGTAGACTTTTCCTTCCATCATTACTTCTCTTCCAAAGCCCCACACAACCAAATATAAATCTCAGAAAAATATTCACATTTTCTCATTCCTTCAGTGGTTAATTAACCAATAATCTCCACCAAGTGATGATGATTTTAAAAATTTCCATCCCAACAGCAGGCATTCTTTGCGCTGGTACTGTTCAAAGTTGTGCCTTTTGTGTATTTATTCATATTTCCAGGTATGGCAATTTGTAGCAGAAATCAGCTGACAACCCCAAAGCCCCAGGTTTTATCTATTTATCTTCTGTGATTTTTCTTTCAAAAGGCACCATTCAAACCATTTCTGAAAACACCAATTTATAAGACTGTCTCTGTGTGCAGCTAAAGCTTAATAGATGACTCATTCATTTGAAAACAAATAATTCATTACTTTTGTTAAAACACTGTCCACAGAGCCCACAAGGAGCTAAAATGAGCAATGCTACCTTGGGAGAGCTTTGGTGCTCACATTAAACTTTAGGGAAATTATATAAACTAATTTTATAATCCTTTCTTCCTCCATGTTAACCCCCATACATGCACATGCAGCTTCTTTTAGGTCACGCCAACTTTCATGCAACTTTCCTGAATCTTTAGCACTGCTGCTGTGTTAGACCACTACCTCTGTCTGTTACTCTGAACCACAAGGCAAGTTCTAAAACAACTCCTCAGGTCTGATCTTCTTGAATACACATGCATACACACACATGCACACAAAGCCTATCCCAGCTCACCTCCATAGCTAAACCAGTAAAATACTGCTTTTATTTTTGTCCTTCTACCTTTGAATTAACTAAATTTACATCTTAAATGGCAATTTCTCTTTAGCCAGGAAAGCATTCAAGTATTAAAAAAATGGTTTACTATTTGTCTCGCATTTTTCTCTATCAATCTAGAAAAACTAAGTAATACAAGTTTTCAAAGCTAATTCCTAAACAGAGGATGACAAACTCCACCAAGTCCATGATGCATTCTTAGCAACAAGAAAATAAAAGTTCTTCTGAGATTTCTGCTTGCTCACTTGATTCATATCCTCCCATCACTGTATTTTAATGAATATAATTCTCTTATCACATAGTAATTCTTT
Organism: Pseudopodoces humilis; assembly: GCF_049639895.1. Classification (NCBI taxonomy): domain Eukaryota; kingdom Metazoa; phylum Chordata; class Aves; order Passeriformes; family Paridae; genus Pseudopodoces; species Pseudopodoces humilis. The sequence goes on from NC_142201.1 coordinate 65,986,752, forward strand.
TAATGTTTTCAGATGATTATAATGCCTAAAGGTCTTCAGAAATCCACATAGTGTGTATCAACTGGCTCACAAATCTGTTCTTATGCAAAGTGAGAATCTTTAAAATAATTCAACGGAAACGGGGGAAAAAATACCACTGCAGCAGAGCATTACTTTGTTTCAGATATGTTTTTCCATGTTTTTTCTAATCCTTCCTTTGAATTTTCCTAGCTTCTATCACAATTTGATAGCAAAGAAGTCAAGCGTGGTAATATTTCATTCTAAATATGAGAAAATCCATTTTCTAAAATCCGTATTATTTTTCATCTAAAATATATTTGGAAAAAAAATACTATATACCCCAAATGAAAGTTTGGAAAATTTAGAATTCAACTTCCTTTGGAACTAAGGGATGCCTAATCTAAGGTTAAATTTGAGACACTTCCTCTGACTCATACCCATTTACTCATAAACAATGATGAAATTAAACAATTTAGCTTTTTACCATGTTTATATATTCTTCAAGGGTTCCTATTAAGCCTCAGTCATCTAATTTGCCCTCTGAACAGGAAAAAAAAAATGTCTAATAATTTTGCATGGAATTTGCCATAAATTGTATTTTTTTAAGTATTGCTCATTTGCTTTCAACCTCAGCTTCCTGAAGAACTTTATTTTACGAACAGTGGTTTGTACATTGCTATTTATCTGTGCTTAGGTACATTGTAGGGAGCTTTTAAACGGCCTATTGGATTTTGTGATTAATAGTATATTTGCTCATAGTCTTTTGTATTTCTGCATTTAGGCCGTTTCTCTAGCACTAGCAAACATTTTTTTAAGAGGGAAAGGCAGCACTTTACTACTACCCAATGAACCAAACCAAGTTGTATGATCTCACACACAATTTTTCTTCAACTTTTAGTTGAAAAAATCCTTTTCTGTCTTTAATATTCGAAGTCAACAATACAATTTTGTTTCACATTCATCCTGCAGTTTCCTTCCACATATTATTTTCTCAAAAATGCACAAAGGCCATGCCTCTCTGCTGTAACAAGAGCAGAGAGTAGTACTAAAAGACCCTTCACTATGAATTTTTTGTTTACTGCTGAAACCTGTCAAGCTTAGTCACCAACTGCTGAGTCATATTCCTACTCCATAGGACAGTACAATCAGAGAAATGAGGCGTCACACACTAAGGATTTCCAGGATGTGGAACTTATTTCTGTCTCTCCTACACTTAGTAAAGGTGTTCAGGATTAGAAACACACACACAGACACACAAAAAAGCTGTTTGCTCTTGACTACACTGCTTTCCTGTTACAGGCTTACAGGGATTGATGCTGAGGCTCAAACTCAAGGGAGCAAAAACACTGAGGATTACTTACCAAAAATATCAATTTGGAGTCCCAGAAAACCAGTATAGACGTATTAAACATAACATTGTCAAAGCTAGTTTAGCTCTGTTGAGGTGTCAGGCTATTATACTACACCCACATTTTCTATTTGGGGGTATGATAACCAAATTTCTCCATATATATTTATAAATGCTTGCTTTTACAATATTATAAAATACACCAGTTGAGACCTAAAGTAACCACTTGGCACATGATAAAGTTACAAATTAAGACTATATATTATACTGTGAAAGGCATCATATGCCATAGCAGGAAGATCTTCACATGAACACAGCAACTCTGATCTGCCTACATAAAGCTTTTGACCAGATGACTTGAATTTATTACTGTACTGTGATTCACCAAAAAATATTAAAAACCCTAAAACCACATTATTTAGAAGTTTATTGAGGATGATGCTTCTGACAAAATCTGAAATGCCTGTGTCTGTAAGTAAATGTCTAGGGAATGGTACATCTGATGGCAAAAATCACACTTCTCAAGTTAGCATTAGGACAATTAGCTGCTTTATAAATGAGTACACATTTTTTTTGAATCTGTATCTACACATTCAAATCTTGTACCAAAGTGAAACCAATGTCATATCTAAACAATATGAAGAAAATCAATTTGCATGTTAAACAGGACAAATTTTGACTTGTTAGGGCCAGGAATTATATTTCACAGAAATATATTTCCTCCACTATGCATTATGTGCTTTAACATATGCATGTGAACACAAGTTAACAATGGAAAAATATATTAAACAAGTCAAAAATATATTCTAAAATATTTATTTAAAATAATTTCTAAATCTGACATGTGATCAAAGGTGTATGAAGCATCAATTTTGAGATATGTAAAACTAACATGGGAGTTATATTTTTATGTGCTTCAGATCAGCTAATTTTGATTTGAAACTGGTATTCATATAATGAGGTACAGAGGTACTAGTATTTCAGAATTAGTTATTTTGAGTAGCAACAGTAAAAGCTAAAATTTTCCAGAGTTGGCATTAAGAAAACTAGTCATTTGTATTAAAAATTACCAAAAACATATCTTGGTAAAATATGAAAGGTTACTTCCTCATCAACAAGTAAAGATCTGCTAGATCCCAAAAGCTGATTAACAATAACATAATAAAAAAAATTAGCAATTACTTTTTTTCCGAGATTCAGACATTCTACTTTAAATGAAAATTGAACTGTCATCAAAATACTTTTCTGGCCATATAATTGGAAAAACGTGAAAAACAGAATTGATTCACTCCAGCAGACTCAGCAGATATGTGTTTATAAGGCTTTATACAACCAAAAAGTCAATGCTTCAGTCAACTAACTGCAACACTGAAGGCCACAAAATCATCATTCCCCTAGGACTAGTAGGCATAGCGTAGAAATAAACATTAAAATGATCTAGAGATGTAATCAAGATTTACTATGAAAAATGAGAAATCCTAAAACAGCACTGAAATGGAAGGAAGTTCAGAGTCTTATATCATACAGCGCCAGTTAATGAAACTAGCATTGCCAACAGAATTTTTCAAGGCATTGGCATCAAAGTTACCAAGCACAAAATTTTCAGAAACAGAATGATTATTTTATTTTTTAAGTAATTAAATGTAGCCATTTTACAAGTACTCAAAATCCTTCTCTATCTGAAGCCAATTTAGCAGTAGTTTTGAAAAACAAGCTGACTTTAGAGAAGTGTTACACTATAAATTATCACATTTTTCTTGAATTGATTCTGAACTGTAACTTCACATGAACACTAGAGCAGCTACCTATAAATAAGGAATTATGATTAACACTGAAGGGATTTTAGCCCTCCTCCCAGAAGCACATTGTCACATCATCAGTGTTATTCTTTAGTGTAATTATAACCTTGCTTACCTTCCGTGGCTGAAAGTCGTACTTCACACAGTGCTGGAAACCTTTGCCTTTTGACTTCAACGATGTAACTATTAAGCAGTTGCCAACAAAATGAGCAGAATACCCAACACCTTTGCTAGTGCGGAAACTGAAAAGAAAGAATTATGAATGAAATTGAGAAAAGGAGAATCATTTTATAATAAAAAGGTTCAAATACCACTTTAAACTTCCATGAAAAAGAAAATAACTTTGTACCCAGAACAGTGAATCTAATTTTCTTTCACCATTCTTTTTGGGGAGCTACTCACTGTCAGCACTTAATTGAATCCAGGCTACATTTTAAAAATCAGTACTTTTGTTTTTTTCATAAAATCCAAGACAGTAAGTATTATATCTATCACGTTTAACCCTCAGTTTCTTAATTAATCATCATTTAAAATAACACATCTGATTAAAGTTTTGAAGAAATATCCATGACAAAACAATTGTGAGATGCCTTGCAATTTTGGGGATGTTCAGAGAACAGTGCAGCTGGTATGACACATAAATTTAGATTCAAGATAATTATCATGCACAAGAATTATTTTTCAAGATATGAATAAATTATGCTAATGATATATGAAGTGTTAATCATCTGAGTTGTGGATTTCTTTCCATTTGCCAAATGGATAAAGGACTGCAATTTTATGAATTAAGGATTTCCAAACCTTCTTGTGACAAATATCATAAAGACAGATAATGCAGAAAGCTCATTTCTCCACTTATATTTGAAATCAAAAGCATTTTAAAGACCAATTCTGGACTTCTTAAAAAAAAAAAGAAACCACTTTGCAAAGGTAACTGGTAAAAGAAAAAGAGCTTAGACACTTATCTCCTGTGAAGGTATTTGTAAAGGAGGAAGAAAGAGACATTCAAATTCTAGAAAGCCACTTTTGTTGTAATGAATAAGAATACTTTAATTTTGAAAACAGTAAATAGAACAGGTGTAATAATAGCTATAGATGATTTTTCTGCACCCTAACGAATCCTTGCACAGAAGTTCCTACTTCCAGTCTTGAAGTATATATAGTATATACATATCTTTTATCCAAATTCAGGCTGTGTCTTCCTCATTCATTCATCTGCTTCTCTACATTGTACACATTTCTCTCTCCCCTCTCCAAGGTAAGCTGCTGTGCTGAAAAGGAGCATTATTCCCTGCCACTGCCTTTAATAAGGGCTTTCATAAAACTCACTTTGCAGAAAAGAAAAAAAAAAACATTTCTTTAATAAACATAAAATGTTCTGTCTAAATAAACCTAAGATGTAGCCGAAGAATGAAGAGAAAGATGACATGCTGTCCATTACCACTGACTTCAGTAGTGAAAGACTTTATAACACTGCCATTCACTTGCACCTTTTGAAGACTATTTTTAACCTGGATCATGCCAATGATCTGGCTTCCACAATGACCCCACAGGCAGCTAAACCCCTCAATGAAAGGAGAAGTCTCATGGAAGAGCATCACTCATACACACATAAATCTGCATTACCCACATACACAACCTGCACCACCACAGTGCTCAATTTTGTGCAATAAAATGAATGTTAAAAACCTTAAAATACAGCCCTTACAATAAGAGAAATTGAATGTGTTGTGAGAGTTTGAGATTCTGATTTATCTCCTTAGGGCCTTATGCCATTCAAAGAACTTTTCAGCAGGTAACTGCAACTCTCACAACGCCAAATTTGTTTCTCAGCAATATAAGTCATCTTTACAGTCTGAAATGTCTTCATTTAACAGAATCCCACTCTGAAGGATATTAAAATAATACAGAGATTCACTATGTTCTGACATATGACGTAGTATTATTTGATTAGAGATGTCAAATATAATAATTTCTTTTAAATTACCAACATCCAACCATTGTAAATATCATCATTTTTTTACCTGATAAAACATTATTATCACTGTGTGAAATGCATCTTACTACTTTGAACAAGAGCTAGAAAGCATTTTGAAATAATGAATCTCTCTTGAAGAAATGTCTACATCAATAAATTTTTTCCTCATTCCTTTCCTTCCTGATTCCTGGGCTGATTTTATCCCTATTATGGTCAAATCAGACTTTTCCTGAAATTTTAAACACTGAGTTGTCTTTGAGTTCAGCACACAAACATGAGAAAGCAATGAAATTATGAAAAAACTGTTCTTTTCTTATCAGGGCTCTTTGCCTTGGAATAGAATAAATGATTTTATAAACACGAAACTTAGCCAAGATTCTACTTTTTTTTTTTTCCTCCAAACTAATTAGAATTCTAATACAAAAGTAGTTAAACTGAATACTCAAATGTGTTCTGTTTACCTCAGCACAATACTATGTAATATTAGTCTTGACATTTTCTTTCTTGCCAAAGGTAATGTAGGCTAGGACTGCTCTCTAGAAGATTGCAAAGAAATTCTACATGTGCAGAACTTGCCACATCCAAAGATAAAATGCATAGAGACAACAAGAGCCATACCATCAACAGCCATATGGTTTTATGAGCCTTAAATTACTTCCCATAACAGCTGGAACACAATTTCACTACAGTTTGTTCATATAGTCTTTACAATTATGTTTCATTTTAGCCAGTTTCTCAAAGCAGGTACTGAATGTTATTACACTTGCATAGCAAGAGAGCACTCTTCCATTCACCAGTGGAACTGTTTTGGGATTTCTGCTTCTTTAGCTTAGGATTTTATGAGCAATTTAACATATGATCATAGTATTGATATTAAGAAGATAATAATTCATTCTTGCCTGAAAGGTGTGGATGAAATCTGCTTTCTACTAACTTTGAAATTTCACTATATGCTTTTGTAACTGTTCTGCATTATCTCTATTACCAAAAGTCCCAGAGAAAGTCTGAAAATACTAGACGGCTTGATTTTTTGTTGGGTTTTCTTTTTCCTTTCCTCCCTGTCTCTACATCTGTAAAACTAAAATGTAGAATGCACTTTCAGAAGTTTTAGCCATTCTTCCATTTAATGACTGTGGAAGCACTTGGGATGTTCTATGGACAAAAATCGTTATGACAATTCAGCCCCAGTTTACCTTCTAATTCTTTTACAGAACTTGATATATTACCTGAAAGAAAGCGCCTCTTAAAAAATAAAAAAAAAAAAAATAAAACAACACCAAAAAACCCCTCTAGAAATTAATCTTAGCATCTGGATTGATCATATCTAATTCCAAGCCTTACTTAATATTTATGTCACCCACCCCTTTTTTTAGCAGGAACAAGTAAAGTGATTTAGAGGATGGAAACTTCCCAGTTAAGCGTGCTTAAGGTTAGCCCTAAATATCTAAATTTGCAGTGTCCTTATGACAAAGAATCTACACTTAATTTTTAAAGAAACATTTCCAAAAATCTATTAAACTATGATAAGTATTATTATTATTTTAATATGCCTTATAATTGTGATAGTGCCCATAGTACTGTGTATCTAAAAGTTTGAATTTTCCTCTTTTGCAGTCTACTCACTGGATCTCAGATTAAAAAAAATTCATTCATTATAAAATGTGTTTTCCAAGGGACAGTTCACTCCCAAGTGTCTTCCAAATGGTTCCAGTTTTTCCTATGGTCTCTTAAAAGAAGTAGCAATTCTTAACTGTGAATGACATTCCAGTAATGCTTTTGCCATGATTTCAGGAAGGGCTCACATCAACTTTATTATCATCTCTGTTTGTTCAGACTATCCTTAAAAGGATCACATTAGCTCTTTCAGCTACAGCAAGTAAAACGGATTTTATGGTCAGTTGATAACCTACAACAATCTTTAACATCCTGCTGTAATTCCTGCTTTCTAACATATGACTACTCATTCGATAAGCATGGCACCTAGGTATGTGATGTTGGTTGGCTTATACTAAAATTTCTGCTACAGAATTCTGAACCTTATCCTTGGAATTTGACTGCTCTGCCTTGTTGTCATTTATTGCTCATGCAAATGCCAGACTTCTAATTTTCTTCCATACCGGTTGTCACACTCAGTTTATATTGGTAAGATAGCTACAATACTGTTCCAATATACAAGTGTTAATAGACTGTCAGCAGCTGCCCAACATCATCCACAGAGATAATTAAAATTATCTTTTTTAGAAAAAAACAAACTGGCTTACAGTTCTTGAAACAGGGTTCCTAATAGCATGTCCCTAAGAACAGTGGAAAATTTCCCTCACATCTGGTAGATGTGAAAGCATTTCTTTGCTTCCCTTCTCCAGTTTTAAGAATCAGTTTTCACATCATGGTTGAGCTGATGCAACTGCTGTCTCACACCACAAAGGCACTGCACTCACTTAAAGCCTTGAGTTATTTATGACACATTTTTCACCTAGTTAAACTGAAAAAGATATTACGTGACTAAAAAGCATGTGGAAGGAAAATAAACATTTGCTTTGGTATCTTTCCCTTGGTGATGGTTGTGTGTGAAACAAGATTTCATGTGGCCAAGTCTGAAACTTGCATAAAGTTTAGATGGAAATTTTTCCTGTTTTGATTTAATAATTTGAGCTTGGTTTAATCTACTATATAAAAATAATAATAATAATAATATAAATTGGTCCTGTCATGGCAAAGTCTCCAGGGCTACATCTTAGGCCCTGTGTTTTTCAACATTTTCATGAATGACTTGGATCTAGTACTGGAAGGGATAAAAGCAAGTTTGCAGATGGTAGAAAACTGGGAGGAGCTTTTGACAAATAAGAGAACTGGGAAATCACCAACCATATGAAGTTCAAGAAGGACAAGTGCTGGATTCTGCAATGGGGATGGGGAAACCCTGGTTGGAAAAACAAACTGGGGAATGAGATGATGGAAAGCAGTGCCCTGGAAAGGGACCTGGGGGTCCTGATTGGGAGCAAGTTGAACATGAGCCAGCAGCGCCCTAGCAGCCAGGAGAGTCAATCCTGTCCTGGGGTGCATCAGGCACAGCATCACAGCCGGGCAAGGGAGGGATTGTCCTGCCCTTCTCTGCACTGGGGCAGCCTCACCTCCAGTGCTGGGCACTGTTCTGGGTGCCACAATATAAGAAAGACATTAAACTATTGGAGAGTGCCTGAAGGAGGGCCATGAGAATGATGAAGGGCCTGGAGGGGAAGCTGTACAAGGAGCAGCTGAGGTCACTTGGTCTGTTCAGCCTGAAGGAAACTGAGGGGAGACCTCATTGGAGTTACAACTTCCTCGTGAGGGGAAGCGGAGAAGCAGGCACTGATCTAAACTCTCTGGTGACCAGTGACAGGACCCAAGGGAATGGCTTGAAGTTGTGTTGGGGAAGGTTTAGGTTGGATATTAGGAAAAGGTTCATCACCCAGAGGGTGGCTGGGCACTGAAACAACTCCCCAGGGAAGTGGTCACCGCACCAAGCCTGATGAAGTTCAAGAAATATTTGGACAATTCTATCAGGCACATGGTGTGACTCTTGGGATGGGGATGGTCCTGTGCAGGGCTGAGTTGGACTCAGTGATGCTCATGGGTCCCTTCCAACTCAACATATTCTTTGATTCTATGATTTCTTTCTGAGATCAGTATATTCAGCTGCTTTTATGCGCATTACATTCACATTAAATTTTAACATTTTTGGGGAAGCAGTGATCAGGAAGCCATTTTTATATTCATAGATCTATTTGCTATTACCTTTAGCTAATGTTTAAATTGTGCACTCTGAGTTTAACAGATTTATTTTGTAGTACTGCCATCAGCTGAGAATCTTTATCACCAAAGAGAAAATACAACATTCTCCATTTAAAGCTCTAAGAAATAATACATTTTAGAATTCCTAAAGAAACCACAACACTAGATTTTATGGTCTATCTACAAGGCACATGTCTTGAATCCATGGATTTATGAATTGCAAAGTGAAAAGGACAGATGGTTTTCTAAGAGTTTGTATACATTGAGCAGCCATTAAAATCTGGAGATAATTGGCAAGGGGCGGGGGGAAAGTATGTCAGGGACCAAAAAAAATGAGAAGGATTAACTGTTGTTAGGAGGCCAGAACAAACCATAATTGCAGCATTATAAGTTACTTACCAATAGAGATAGGGTTTATCCTTATCTACATTGATATTGTTTAGTGGATCCATACGAAACCAGGTGTTAAGAGTAAACCCATTTTGATAAGGCCACTTAGCAATAGGAGGCAATGCAATTGCCTGGAAGGAGGGAAGGAAAAAAAAGCCAAATAATTAGCTTTTCGAGAAATACTGTTAAAAGTAATGCCTTTCTAAAATCCTGTGTCATTCTAGAGCTGTAGATTTGCTTTAACTTTCAAATATGAAATATAGAAAAAAACCTTTTAAATAGTGTTTTTGAATTAATGCATTACTTTTCTATCTATTTTAATATACTAAAACTTTTAACTACATAGATTTTATCAACAGAAGACACAAAATTAAATTAGTGAATGGGCAATATTAAGAGAACAAAAATAGAAAAATTACTTCTGCAGAAATTAAACTATAAATTCAGCTTTTAATAATTATTAATCTCATTAATAAAATTAATTATAAAATCTAATTAATCAACATATCATAAAATAGAGATTCATCGTTAAAACTAAAACTGAACATTTCAAGGAACACCTTTGGGATATGGCTCCTGCCTTCTGAGAGCCAGTTTCCTGCCTAAAGCAGAAGAGCTGCTTGATGACAAGCGGCAACAACAGCTGGGTGTAGTACTACCACCAGCACAAGGTGTCCTCCAGCTGCAGTGACTAACATGCCACCTGCACAGACTGCTAGAGATACACTGGGAAGTCCAGTACTGGGAAGTGCCCTGCAGCTGGGAAAATGAAGCAATTCTCAGCAGCATAGCCGTAGATTGGTTCAGTAGACTCTTGGCTCCTTCATACTGCCACTGAAGTCCTGGATGTAAAGGGAGCATGCACTTAACTTTAAAGAGGGCCAACCTGATATTTATCATGCTGATTAAAGGTTATGCTGTTTCTCTGTCTGATGTCAACATTGTGCATCACATCTGAAAACAAACTCAGTGCTAGTGAACTAGGTCCTGTCCAGTTTCTTTATTCTAGTGAAGTGCTTTGTTTTTTGGGTCATTTTATAAATTCCTGCCCATCGTCCACTTCAGAGGATGTATCCCTCTCCAGAACTTCATAGGGTAATCCAACATGCACTAATAAAGAAGTGTATATTTGAAACTCATATTTCTTTATTTACAGGTGTTCAGTCCATCATGACTAGTATTTGAAACAAGATCCTGAAAGGATCCAAATGAAGAAAAGAGACTCTGCATTTCAGTCAAGAACTCCTGTTATTGATGCACATCTTTGGACAGGAAGGGAAATTTGAAATTCTTCTGCAAAACCTTTTTTGAACCTCTGATAAAAAAATTAAATTTAAGAGAGAAATTTCATCAGGGTTTGCCTCTGAAGCCCAGAAGTGTCAAAGCAGTATGTGTCAGTGTTGACATTCATATTCTGCAACAGCTGTCTTGCCGGTGCATGTACTTGTAGAAGAGGTTAACTGTGGTTTTAATTTAGCAGGAGATAATGGAACTTTCCCTCTCAAAACTTAGTAATTAATTCTTTACACAATCCACCCTATGCATTTTGCTGACACATTTGTTTATAAGGCTGCATATCAAACAAGATCAAAGAAGTAATCTAGCAAAAAATAACCCAGGTGTAAAACAGTGATTATCAGCCAGTTTACTTCCCTGCTGCAATCTGCCGCCCTGACAAGTCTGTACACAAGGAATGGATGTAGTGGTTTGGGCTTAAAGAAAATTATCAGTGCCATTGATGGATGAAATGCAGTTAGAATAGCCTTCATGCACTGGCATGAGAAAACATGAATCCCAGGATTATTTTCTGTTAGAAGATTCCACGTTCTACCTGAGCATATACAATTCCATACCAAAAGGGAACTGTAGCTCAGATTTCTATTTCCCAGTACTAACCATTTATATTTACTCTCTCAATAATCTATTAATCTGTATACAATGCTTCAATTTATTTGTAGGGGTGTTTTTTGAAAGTACATGCAGTGAATGGAAGAGAATATCTACTTTGGGAAGGTTTGGAAAGGAATACAATTTCACCATTATAAACTATCTCCACTGCCCTGATGGAAAGGAAGCAGCAGATGGAACTTAGACAAAATGAAAACTTCATAATAAAATTTTTGACTAAGCAGTCACTGTAAACTGTGATGATATGGACAAGTTAATTGCTTGATTTTCCTCAATTCTCTCCTTTATATAATATTGATTACATTATTCTAATAAAACAACACTATTCTTTGGAATTTTCAAGTTTCCCTTTCACAGTAAATTCCCCAGAACAAAACTTTTTGCTTGTCATTCCATCCTCACAAGTCCAACTTCTCAACAACACAGCTATCTTGGAAGGCAATGCCTACACTGCTCATTTCCATGTATTTCCCCTCTCATTTCCTTTTCAAGAATTTCTGAATCCAAATGAAGGGAAATGCAAATGAGGAGCTATTTATTTGTTCGTGAAATTGTAGAATTTTGGTTGAAAACTTACTGCAGCACTACAGCCTGGGAAGTTGAAAAAGGTATCAGGCCCATGTCTCTGTGGCATCTGATTAAGGACTGATAATAATTTAACTGCATGTCTTGGCTGTGAAAAGAAGAAAATTGCACAAAAATCAATACAATCATTTTTGTAATCTCTAGGCTACAGTGGAAAGTGGACAGTTTTCAAACACCAGAGCAAATTAACTCTAAAATAGTTAGCAAAAATACTTCTCGAACATATGTTCAGTCAACACGAGAAAACAAATTCAAGTTTATATGTCCCAGGAGACAGTTTATGTTAACTTCAGTCTCTAATGGAATGACACTTAATGCTTTATCTGATCACAGCTTACCCAGATTCCATTTTCGCCTCGAAGCATGCTGAACAAAAGCTTCAACTCCTTGACAGTGATGCTGTAGCTGGCAAGAACCCCCAACATATCAACTAGGAGATCTTCAAAGGAAAATAAAGTTATTCTGAACTCTGAATTTCATTGCTTTGATACACACACACACACAAAAAAAAAGCTGAAAAAACTAATACCATTAAAATATATTCACATATTCTAAAAATCCAGCTTACTTGTATTGAATATTTTACAAAGGATTTAATGTTAAACTTTGCATCACACTTTGAAAAAAGTATTACATTTATGGGGCATTAATTCTCCCCATTTCATAACATGCATCACATATTATAAACTTGTCCTTCCTGCTGTGTATTTTTGGGATAAGAGTAATGCCTCTGAAGTTAGCATTTTTCAAAAAATGTTGACCTAAAAGATGCTTTACATTAACCTAAACCCAGCATTTTATACTATAAAATCATTCCCCCATTTTTGTTACAGTGATAATGCTTCAGATCTTTACTGTAATGAAAGCCAGGGGAAAATAAAACACCTCCCTCTGGCCCCTGCAATAAAACCCAAACCAACAAAATCCTCACAAAACCAGCCAAACAAAAACCCATCAATCAAAACAAATAACAGCAAAATAAAACAACCATAAGGAAAACAAAAGAACTAACAAAAATCATAGCAAGAAAACAATTACAGAGCACAATAAAAAGAAGATATCAAAATTGCTAACAGGTTTATGGAATACAGCTTTCATTACAACATCTCAAAACCCATAAAGTTTTACAGTAAGAACATTAAACAGTCTTCCTTTCAAAGACTATTAAAATTTACTTTTTAAAGTAAATTTTTAATTATTTAGTATGTTGGATGTTGAGCCTTTCCTTATACTCCAGATTTTTTTTCTGGAACAAAATGGACTAATAAGAATTACAACTTCCTTTAGCTAAACCAACTAGCTCATATTCAGAGATAAGGCATAAGAATTTAATCCAAAGATCAAGCAGTGAAGTCCAGAGCTTTAAAAACAAAAGAGCTATGACACAACAGAATCAGCACTGACACACTTTCCCAGTCTGTTCAACAATCACAGAATTCCCCACCCCCCTCCTGCCTCCAAGCTAAACTTGTAGAAGACATAACTTTCTACATGTAAGTCACATTTTATTTGTAGAACTGCACGTTATCCTTTTTCATTAGTGAAAGGATGACTCTTACAGGTGCTGACAAAGAGTAGTTTTCAAGAGAAACAATTCTTTCCAAACACATTTCACATTCATATTGTTTTAAAACAAATTTACTCTTCGCAAATCCATACATATGTGCTTTTGAGCAAAAAGAATTACTATTTATTTAGCTTTTCCCACAATGAAACTAGCCTCTGATCCTTAGCATGTGTGAAGAATGAAATATCATTTAATTTACAGAAGACATAGTAAACTGGTGAACGAAACTGCGTATCAGGAAAGGCAAAAGCAGACATTTTCACCATAAATTCTGAGTATAGTCCTAATCTCCAAAATAGATTTTTTTCCCCCCAGCTCATTTCTTTAATCTCCCTTTAAAAAGAGTGCCACATACATTTGTGAGAGAACTAGGGAAAACAAAATACACCTAAGAAAACTAAGAATTGATGGTGGTGAATCCTATGACTCAGCTCCCCTAGTACCTGCCCCCTTTGCTGTAGCCTCCAGCCTGCAAGGTGAAGCCGGCATGTCTTATACATGATCAGAAACTGGGAGCAGTCACACTGAACACTCAGAAAAGGAGATAAGCACAAGTGAATATTAATCTTTGGCTGAGAATTTTCAAATTCCTATTTTGTAGTTTCAGCTATCTTTCAAGATGAAGAGACTGCAAATTTTGCTTCCTTTGTAGAAGAAAAAACATCATGTAGAAGCAAAGTTGTCTGGTGAAAATCAGAACACCATTAAAAATAAAAAATCTTGTTACATAGAGGAAAAAAGTGCAAATTAATACAGTCAAACACAGAAATGATTGGCAAGTTTTAAAAATCACTGAACATGTGCTTCCTTTTTAACATTGTTATAGCCCTGTACTACCTTATGGCACAGAAAAATTCTTATTTCTACTGAAGATGTGGATAACCTACAGGCATTAGACATACATATTTATAAGTAATGAATTAAACATTGATGGAGAGAAGCAAACATAAGCTCCCTAATTATGTAACTCTGGGTAAAATAATGACCTGGAAGATTGAAGCCCAGTAGATAACAAGGAAAGATAAAGCAAACAACATCTCTGGAAGTTGAAGCACTTAAGGCTATTTAAAGGTATTTCTGTAAACTCCTCATAAGAAGGTTTGTGTCTTGTTTCAATATAAAGACTTAAAAATAACTGTTACATAACTTTATTCATACTTATTAGAAATCTCATGAAAGAATCAGTCCCATCTGGTTTATTAATCTGAATAATCCACTCATCTATAAATGGACAAAGGTCAGAAAGCATATTGCAAGTAGATTTTTTTAATGTCTACTTCTTTTTTTTAGTATTAAATAAGATTACATATATAACTGGATTTCATGATCTCATTTCAGAAACAAGATTGTATGTAATAATATTAAGTCCAGAAGGAGAAAACAGGCAGCTTCTCATTTTTAATGCATTTCTAATTTCTATTAATGGCACCTTCTGAATACTTTCATACTAAGCAGTTTTCATATCATCTATAAATTAACCAGCAACCTTGAAGGAATGCTTAATTCAGTCACTTGATATGAAAATACAATAGAGAAATGCCTGCCTGCCTTTCAAGTAACAATACACATAAAACAAAAGGTCTGGCATTAACTTTGGACTGAAATAGCATTTGAAAGAAAACTTCATGAAACTACCCTCATGCCTCCTTAACCTCTTAATATTACATGGCCATGAAATTGTGGATTTTAACCCTTGTTGGTGATGTAAATTAATTTCTACAGGTTGTAAATAGAGAATGTGATAATTTTGTAGTTTTTCTTATGAAATGAGTTAAAAGAGGAAAGCTTGTCAAGAGCCCATTAAAGACAGGGCAGTCAAAACCCAACGTTGTTGCTTGAAAACTAGGAATTGTTTCAGTGCTTAAGAATTCAGTCCCAGTCATTTTAGAACAATTGCCTGTATCATCAGTGGAACTGGGGAAAAAATGGGACTTGGGTGAGACATATCTATTCTCTATGAGTTCAGGCTACTTTTTCATCCATTGTTCAGACTTCTCAGATGGGACTACAGACACATTATCCCAAAGAGTCCCTCAGAGCAGATGATCTGCTTCACTACTCATCACCTGGAAACAGAGAACTGTAAAAAGTGAGTCCCTCAAGGAAGACCTTGTGCAGTTGTTAAAAAAAAAACTAAAAAGCACCTATCATCTATGAAAATATTTTCTCCTTAACTATTGATAAAATTGATAAAATGGCTGACCATTCCCTATATTAGTATAACATAATAGATAGTCACAATACAAAGATGATTTTTTTTTTTTAAAAAATTGCTTCTGAAAAGCAAATTAAGCCCATTTAGATTGCACTGAGGCTTTCAAAGTGATTAAAATTCTATTCTTCACCACAGAATCTGTAAAATCACATGAAGTTTTAAAGTACTCAGAACCTCATGAATCTGAGAGTCTTCATCTAAACAGAGAGAAAAGTTCTCATTGCAACAGTTTGGGTACATGTTTATTTGCTGCTTTCTTACTATCATTAAATCGGAGAAGAATGCCTTCAGACTTAGACTGGCCCTGAAAGTGTGCTGTCAGAACATAAAACAGACATTATTGCCTGTCTTGTCTATTTAAACCCTCTCTTGGTCTAATCAAAATGCTTCTAAAAGGAATAACTGAGATGACCTAAAAACAAACAAGCAACCTCCAGAGAAGCAAATTACAAAAAAAAAACCTCAAAAAACTCAGAAAACCTCTACCCAGTACAGACGATAAAAGCCAATTTCAAAACATTGGGCTGACAGGGTATTAGCATTAGTTTTGGGAAAAAAGTGGTACTAACTTCCTAGGAGTAAAATGCTTTAATGCTTTAATTAAAACAATTTTAACACAAAGTTTGTTACTTTATTCCCTGGCTTTGGGAAGTTCATAGAAATATTTGAGGCAAAAAAAATTCTACAGTTAGGACCTCACCAGCTGCATAGGATGTTAGGGAACTCAGATACTGCACTAGTTGTCACTGATTTTATAATATCAAAATAGTTATTACATTGTGGATGCTAACTCTGAAACAGAGAGCCTGTAGAAATTACAGGCCACATAGCTTTCTCAGTCTTGCCTGAGAAAGTAGCCTGAGAATTCACAGGGAGGATTTAAAACAATCCTCAGAGACAGAAAACAGCCTTGCAGGTGCTGTTTGTCTGTTCCTTGTTTTCTTTGCAGGAGAAGGTCAGGGGGTGTGTGCCCCACTGACCAATGATGGTGATGTAGTAGTTCACTAACCAATAAGAGTTTCCTTTCTGTACTTTCCAGGTATCGGTCTATAAAGAGACCTAGAGTAATAAACTAAGAAAAATTCTCCTGTTTGACTCCTGAGAGAGTCTGTGTCGCTCTTCTCGCCGTTCCTAATAGAGCGACATTACGTGACCTTTTTTGTTACTTCTGACATATTACCAGTATTATTACCACCTATAAAAGGAGACTAAGGTGCTTACAGAAATCAAGATATAAAAGCAAAATGATCAATTTGGTTGCTTCCATGTCTTGTTAAAAAAAAAAAAACAACTCTCAAAAACAATCTATTTACAGTTATCAGAGAAAAACCCTAGGAAGTATAATTCTGTTCAATCCCTGCTCATGAAATATAGATGAATACTCAGATAATTTGAAACACACCACCAAGCTAAAATGTCATCAGAATTCTAATTTTCAGTATTTATTTTAAATTAATATGTACTCCCCTCATTCATATATGCATAGCAAAGAACAAGCTTACTGAAGATTTTTCTGCAGGTCTTTTTCTGAAGCACTGTGTGACCACTCTCAGAAAAAAGATTACTGAGGTAGAAGATCCATTATGCTGTTTTTTTTTTTTCTTTTAATTTACTACCACTGCTTTATACTAATATCTGTAAATTCCGAATGATTTTACAATTCCCAAATGCTCCTAAAAGTCAGATCCTATGCTCTTGATTTCTGACTTCTACAATTAGCTAGGCAGCTTAAAAACAAAAAAAGAGTTCTCTAATGGAGGCACCATTACAGTTTTGTATACCATATATACAAGTACCACTTATGGAAGCTTAAATTGGACACATTGGTGTGACTACTCATCTAAGAACATTATTTCCATGAGTAAAACCCTGAAAAATTTAAGGACAGAAATTTTTGTTCTCTTCATATAATGTGTTATATTTAACATGGAATAAAGACACTTACACTATTCTGACATACCTTACTTACAAATACTGTAAAACAAAACATATTTGCTGAAAACCATCATTTATCAATCTATTGGTCTGTTATACTTCAGTCTGAATTTCACTGTACAGTATAGCATATAGCATAATCTAAAAGTATCCTACCATCAGTCACAAACTATAAGAGAATTAAAGGACTCCTTTCACACTGTGTTGAAAGAAACTGCCTAAGCTACCTCAGGGAAAAGAGATAGTAATCATATATATATCCATCTTCAGATGCTATATTTAAATGTGATGAGCAAACCTGTTCTTTATCCAAGTAATCAGGATTATACTGATGTAGTGTGAGGATATCATAAATGGAGAGGATGTAGTGTGGAATATCATAAACTCCTTCAAACACACTATGAAAACATTAACTGGGAAACAGCTTCATCACTTATTTTCAGTAAACAACAAAGCATGCTATTTTTGTTATGCTGTAAAATGTTACAGGATGCTAAGCCCCACAAATGTAAAAAATGAAAATATGTGCTAGGGATCACAGGAATACATTATGGAATGATTGTTTAATACAATCCATATGTCCAGCATTCAAACCTGCAAATAATATCTGTTATGCTGTCAGATGAGGTTATGTTTAAAATGGATCTAGCAATTCCGATATCATGATTGAAAATGACCAATGTATATAAAAACTAAATTATTAACTTATTGCCTTGTACTTAAGAAGTCTAACATACTGGCTTTAATTATTTTAATTTTTTTTTTTGCACTAAGATAACAATATTTTCTCAAATGAATTAACAATCAGTTACTTTACACAATTTATCTACAGAGATTTCAAACTAAGAATGTATTTTTGTCATTTTCCTGAAATTAATAAAAAAATATTTCTGACTCGATAGCAGTACTAATGAAAACATCACTTTAACTAAAAGCCAAAGCATCCCACACCCTTCCATAATCACAAAACATTGGCAGGTCAAGAATGCAATAATTATTTTATCAGCTGGCACTTTATACCTGCAATCATGTCGTCCACAGTACTCATCTTCAGCAGTACCTGTTCAATCAAGCCAACTTCCGTGCTAGTCTGTAAATTACGGACACTTTTACGAAGAATTGCAGTGAACATACTCCAGATTTCTGCTTGGCACGTTACATCACAGTGCTCCAAAAGCTCTGACATGCACGTAATGCTCTCTGCATCCTGGATTATAAAGTTCATCTCTAGATCAAATTCGCCACCAACCAGCTAAAAAAGAAAACAAGAGCAGCATTACAATGTGGAATACATAGTTTAGTGTCTCATACCTTCTTTGTGACCAATACAGAATATGTTTTACATGGTTAGAGAAGTAATTTTGATAAGAGAAAGACACAGTTGCACTTTACAACAGAAAATTAGCAATCATGTTATGTAAAACAAAACTTGTAAAAAATATACACAGTAATATCATTAAACACTACCTTCCATTTTGTCACTGAATACAGCATCTCAATAATATAAAATCAAAATGTATTTGAACTATTTCTTCCAATGAAGTAATTGAAATGGTAGCCTGGCTCTGACAGATGTAGTGCAGAACCCGAAAAGCTCAAGAAGCAATTGAGGCTTTTCCACCATTCTCTGAAATTTGCCTACTCAAAAATAAAAAGACACTAGAACTAACTTAGCTTTTTCTCCCGATATAAGACAACATTTGCCCTTAGTTATGAGTTTGGAAGACCTTACTGCCTTTTCCATTGTCCAAGCCAAACAGTAATGCAGTCATGCCTGGAAAAAGAACCACACATCTGCTCTGGAGTAAGAGAAACATAGAAAAATTACATTATTATACCACACATCAGCTCATTGTGTGGTCAAGGAAACCTACTGGCTGCTGCAAGGAAGAGACTGCACCAGGAAAGGAACAAACACTCAATTAAGTAGTGAGTTAACAGCAGTACTGACAGTCTGACTCCTGTCTATCCAGGTACTGGCAAAACACTATCCAAAGTCCTAAACTAGTCCTAAACAAGTAAGTAGCACAACTACCAGGCATGTATTAGGAGGGAGGGAAAAGAAAACCAATAAAAAAAAGATATAGTCAAGACCAAATATATCTTCAGGAATGGAATTCAACAATTTTGATCAGTCATTTGTGTAACTTAAAAAAGCTGATCTCAAGACAATCTACTAAACCAAATATGAAATTTAGTTTTAAAAAAAAAACCCCTTTTAATTGGCATAAATATCTTTCAGTTCTGAAGGTAACAGCCTCTCACGCATCCTACTTTACCCTAGTAACTTTGACGAACTTTGAAAGTACCAGTGTGAAATTTCATAGAACCATGGAATCACAGAATGGCTTGGGTTGGAAGAGACATTAAAGATCATCTCATTCATCAGCTAGACCATCTAGTTCCAACTGCCACAGGCAGAAACCTTCCAGGTTACTCAGAGTCTCATCCAGCCTTGGTCAGTCTCTCTGGGCAACCTGTTACAGGTGCTTCACCACTCTCTAGTATATCTAATATCTAATAATATCTAATAATAATATCTAATCTAGTCCTTCCCTCCTTCAATTTATGGCCTTCCCCCCCTCAACCTATCAGTACATGCCCTTGTAAAAACTCCCTGTCCAGCTCTCTTTTAGGTTTCCTTTAAGTGCTATAAGGTCTCCCTGGACCCTTCTCCAGGCTGATCAAACCTAATTCTCTCAGCCTGGCAGTTAACACTAATTTCAGTAACTGTAAATATATTAGACAAAATGATGAAATAAATTAATATTAAAATAATTCTAAGATTTTTTTGTTCTATTTGTTTAATGGAGTTATATAATTAAAATTTGAATAACATGGTTTAAAGATATTCAAAGAATTATCTCTTATAAGTGCATAATTTCAACACTCAAATTTAATAGAAGGCAATTCTGTGGCCTATTTAAAAGCAGTTGGTATTGACTTCAAATTAAACTCTAAAAAATAAGCAAGTTGAAATACTATGCAAACTTTTTTTGGTGGCTAAACCTATCCAATCATTCAAAGACTTCTTTCATACCCCATTTTCAGACAATTAATACAAGTAAGCAAGGACTAGCTTTGGCTTCCACCCTAATTCATATTTTTCATTCACTCTCAAATTACTTTTTCCTCTATCAATTAATTGCTAATAACCAGATTATAATTTTGTAACATAAAAGCTTCTAATATGCTAAATATATAAAGAGACTACCTCCTTAGTTCTCCTGAGACATTTAATTACATTCAAATAAAAACTATTATCCTAATTATAATTAGTACTTTAATTTAAAACCTGTGACTGCATATCATATATTTGCATATTTGGTAAACACACAATGTGTACCAAAGGAAGGCAAAAAAATTTTCATGATTAGAAGCACAGTATTTCTATGGCCATTCTTTAGAATCATGAAATAGTTTCACAGAGTTTTTACTCTCTTTTAAAAAAATCCAGGCAGAGTTTTTATTTCTGAAAACAGCAGCAAGTTGTGCATACTTCATCAGCAATCTGGGTTGTTGTGTTTTCACCAGGATAAGCCCCTCTGAGATTATGGTGAAAACAGCCAGAAGTAAAACAGCCACCTCTAGAAGACATTCAATTGAATTCTCTTAGATGACTATCCCAAGATGAAATTAAACACCTCCTGGAAGTGTCTACTTTCCTCCATTTCTTTCCATGGAGGAAATCTAGGATGAAAAATTGTATCTGCTGAGTCTTCATCACTGGATACATCCAAAAGCCATGTGGTTACAGATCTGGACAACCGGCCTCAGCTGGCCTGGCTTTTGCAAGAGGATCAGAGAACTTCCAGACTTTTGCTTCTACCTCAAAAATTCTGTGATAATATTTAGACAGACTAGACTAGATATACTACCCACCATTTGGTTTTGATAAGTTGGACTTAAAAACAAGGAAAAAATCCACTACTGCCTCCATTGGAATGAAGAGGTGCAATACAGACTGATCCCCTTTCCTCAAACAATATTCATTGTAAAATTCTAGTTAATTTAAATTAATAAACTAATAAAGAATCAGTAAAACCGATTGAAATAATTCACTACAGACTAAAAAAATTCAAACTGTATTTGCCTTGTAATGTAAATCAATATACTAATATGTAACATTTAAGAGACTGAAATGAAGCTCCTGTACCAGTCTGCAGTGACAGGATATTTCAGTACTATTAACACAAGACCAAGACGTTTCCGCATCAAAAAATACCCTGAATGCTAATAGAATTGGTTCTATGGAGAATCTTCTCCTGGGCTACAGACTATTCAGCAGGCATTACAATTATTTCACTTGTACAATTTGCAACAAGAAATTTACACCCCATCAAGGTGACTGCTTATTTCACCAAAGAAAACATTAAAATGCTCCTGCTTGCCCTTAACTTCAGTTTAAGCATATTTCAGTCAGTAAAAATTATCATAATTATCATTAAAATCAACTTCCTTAATAAAGGAAATAAATTAATGAACTAATTGGCGATGATAGCAAAAATTTAGGAAGGTAGGGGGAGGTGACTTCTTTCAAGTAGTCATCTTAAATTCATCATGAATTAAAAATATTAATAGTCTTGATAAAAAAGAAGTCCCAGATGACAAGGAAAAGCTAAACAAAATGAAGCAAGTATACAGAAATAAATGAACATGCTTAATTCCTGTTCAAGAAATAAAGCAGGCACCTCTGCTTTAAAATGTGCACAATCAAATGGAATTCAGCCAATAAGAGAACATTCACTACAAAAGAAGTATCCTCTAACAATATTTTTGCACCTGGATTTCCCAAGGAAGACAGTAGGTAAAGAGGAATAACCAGAAGCACAGTGACAATGAGCTGGTAACGTGCTGACACTAATGAAAGGACAAACTTTTCTAAGGAGCCAGAAATCATTAAATGCAGTTAAAAACCACCAACTGCTGAGAGCTGCAAAGTTTCTTCTGATATCAACTGTCCAGGAAACAATGCTTAAAAATTAAAAATTGGTAAATGCAAAGCAATTCAACATTATTACAGTTTTCCTCATGTGTACAAGACAACAGGCTCCAAAGTCTGATATTATCATCCAGAAA
Source organism: Pseudopodoces humilis (assembly GCF_049639895.1). Classification (NCBI taxonomy): domain Eukaryota; kingdom Metazoa; phylum Chordata; class Aves; order Passeriformes; family Paridae; genus Pseudopodoces; species Pseudopodoces humilis. The sequence goes on from NC_142201.1 coordinate 66,009,327, forward strand.
AGAGATCTTGGAGCCCCTGAGGGTGCTGCTTCAAAAAACTATGCCATATTAGAAACTTCCAAATTACAACTAAATATTCATAATTAATTTGTAGCTTTCTAAGTTGGGTAAAACTGTGGATGGAACACCACATACCAAAAAGTTAAATCATACTTCCAAAAGGTAACTTATTTTTAATATAGCTCCCGTAACAGACTTCTGTAATAAGACAAATTTCCACTAGAGTACAACATGAACATTTTAATAGAAATCCTTACAGAAGCCAGTACACCATACCATAAATCAGTGCTCTTTCCATATCATACATCTCAAATACAATCTTTTTTTATGTCAAACACTAAGTCTTCGCATTCTTCAAGGAAATATTTAATATTTAGTAAAGATTGCACTTTCACTGTGATTAAGTATCCTGAAATATTGTTTGTACTTTGTCATATTCTGCATCTTTCACAATGCAGCTGTAAGAAATGAAGCAGCAATCTAATGTTCAGAAAATGGTTACAGGTATGGTGACTGTGGTCAACAAACAATTCCCAAAGTGATACTGAACTGCCAGCAATAAGCAAGTTAGACTGTATTCCCCATGCTGAGATTGCTTATAACAACAGGTTGACACTCCCTGCAAAATTTTCCTACCTTAACCTACACCACCATTCTCAAATGCAGCTGCTTTACTTGGAATCTCCATTTTTCTGAATATTGTGGCCATTCCTCAGTAAGTTTCTACCATTCATCATGCTATGCAATAAATGGGTTTCTTCCTAAATTGTCACATCTCTGCAGAACTTAGGCTGGTCTTTTACACCCTTCTGGTCTAGAACAGAGAAGAAATACTACCCCAAATAAAAGTTGTCTAAATATCTCAGATAATATATTCATACCAGTTCTTAAAATGCAATAAAACATGTGCTACTGAACATCTGGAATTACATTCCTGACTTTTGAAAATTGGAATTTTTTAGTATCAGATTCTTCAAACAAAGTTTGGAAGAATGGATTGAAATTAAAAGTGAACAGAGTATTTCAGTTGGAAGGGACCTAGAAGAATCACCTGGTCCAAGTGTCTGACCTCTCCGGGGCATTATCTGAATGCTTCTTAAACACTGACAGGCTTGGGGCACCAAACACATTTTTAGAAAGTCTGTCCCAGTATTTGACCACCTTCTTCACAAACAAATGCTTCCTAACATTCAATAAAGCTCCCCTGATGCAGCTTTGAACCATTCCCATGCAAGCTGGCATTCGTACCAGGGAGAAGAGCTCAAAACTTCCCTCTCCACTTCCTTTCCTCAGGAAACTCTAGACAGCAATCATGAAAGACAGCATATTAGAACTATAAAAATCAAAGTCTTTATGCATTTAAATCTCTAAGTTTGCAGTTCATTGCTGTCAAAGAAGCATTTTCTAACTTCCTTCAAGTTGGAGTCTATCTGCATTTATTTAAACAAAAATCAATAATATAAATTCTAATACTAGAGAAACATTGCCACTGAAAAATTCAAGTATCACAATAGTATAATTACCAAAGCCCTAACCACATCCAGGCCTAATCTGCACCAAGTCACTCCTACATTCTCTCTTTTTTAACTACTATCACATCTGCTCTGCTTTTTCTAAAGGCAAAAATAAATGAAGGTATAACACAGTCAACATGACAACAACCCTCATCTGTTTTGAACTGAAGCATTTTAGGTTCAAGCATATACAAATACAACCAGAATTAAAAAAAAAAAAACAACCAAAAACCCAACAACTTTCCTTGTAGCTATATAGGAGGTAAACAAAATTATTCTCTTCCTCTCCCTGACACTCACCTCTCATTTTAGGCATTACAAAACAGCTGATCTGGCATATGGCACAACTTTCCACAGGAAAAAATGCTGAGAATAACCTACTCAAATGAGATTGAAAATCTCTTAAAATCCCAAATCAATCAGTTGTTTTGAAAGGAAAATTAGTAAACATTTAACTCTTGATAACTAAAGCCATCATATAGCATTGAAATTTTTCAAAACCGGAACATCTTTTCTAGAAAAAAACACTGAACTGATTTCATAATCACCAGTGAGAATTCAAAATATGTGGAATCAGACTGCTACTTTTTTTTGACAGGCATTATGAGCATTAAAACACAGTTTTCTGAAAAAAGCAGTAGGGGAACCAGGCAGGAAGAAAACAGGTTACTATTTTATGGTCGTTAACTAAAACATTAAATTTCTAAACAACTAATTCAGATTTTTAGGAAGATTCTTCTTCAACTGCATGAAAGATTTCTTTAGGCAAAACTATTTAGAATGCTAAATAGAATAAATTAAATTGTTTGGTGACAGAAATGTGTGCTGATCATATGCATTTGTTAACCTAAATATATCAATACAACTACAGAGAAAATCACAGCCAAAAAAAATTTAAGAAAGTATGTTTCATAACTGGTACACATTATTTATTCTTAAATGGTAAATTTAAATTGGTGAATGGTAGTCCTTAGAGATTTGAATTACAGCTATGCGTATCTGGGCTAATTTTCACAATTCTCTTTACCATCATTGGAAAGTAAAAGATGCTTCAGGGAAGTGATTATCTCAGTGGTTTTAGATGCAACATCAAAATGAAATAAATCTTTCTCAGGGAATGTAGTACTTTTTACTGACTATAAAAGGACAACTCGTTCAGACAGGTACATCTAAAGTTATCTCAGATAAATCTTAACCAATGTCCTTACAATATCATTTATAACCAAATGGCAGCACTAAAAAGACTGATTCTCATGTGAATCATTGCAACAGGATGTTGCAATGTAAAATTGCACATTAACATACCCCTCTTAAATGAGCCTTTCTCATTTTAACTTCAAAACCATTTTTACTCTGAATAATATACTGCACATACTTGACAGTTTGTCACTAAGGGAATGCTACCTAGTAAGTTTATTGAGAATATTAAAGAAATCTGAGAAATTAATTTAAATGTTTTTTATACTTCCTGAGACTATATGAATGAAGTAACATGGTCAGCTTTTAGTACTTACAAGAATATGCTTGTTATTACCCAAGCTTGAAAATATCCCACAGATTTACCTTTATTTTCTTATATTTTCCTTTGAGGGAGGAGGATACTTCCGTAGGCAGATAACTCCAGTGGCAGATCAACTGCCACTATACATATGATTTAGTGAGACAACTATCAATTACGCTCAGAGAGATCAAAAGGCTGTATAACATACTTGAAAATGTCAGACCTTTTCTATGTATTGTGGAGGCTTAAAGAGAAAAAAGATAAAAAAACACGCCACAAAACAAAAAATGGGCTATTTGGCACAAACTTCTAAAGCTGTTCTTTACCAATTGCAAAAAAAATCATTATTTTGGGGTAGGACAGGAATTAGTTTAATAAAGTTCAAATGCCTGCCTTCATAAAAGCTTCTTTAGCTTTTAAAGTGTCAGATTCTTTGAAATAAAAAGTCCTACCTTTGAAGGAATGCAAAAAAAAGTTTTAAAGTGTGACACAGGACAAATCTTACCCACTTAGAAAAATTTATAGCACAATCCAACCACTTCTGACAGAAATGAAGACTGATAAAAGTATTTTATGTAGAAGTACCTAATCCAAAACACAAACCCAAAAGTTCTTGTGGTCTATTCTTCATGTGTCGCTAGAAGGAGACACTGTTCCTATTTATTATTTTGATCTCCACAAAACCATTTTTAGCCAAAGCAGAATATGAACTTTGACTTCAAGATGTTGAACCTGAGTAATTAAAGAACCTGAGTAATTAAAGTAATTAAAGAAGCAAAAGTTGCAGGTTTATTTTCAATAAAGTAAAATTAAAACCATTCTCACACTTGTACCTAATCTGTTTTCAGTTTATCTAGCTCAGTTTCTCTTACAAATTACTTCTGATCTTGACTTAATCACCAAAGAGATCAGCCAGTTAGATAAGGGAATTTCTTACCTCAAGAAAGGGAATGATTACTGGCATTTATTTTAATAAATAAAACCAAGTAGCTTAGGTTTGCCACATGTCTAAAAGCAAAAATTCAAAATTGATTTTCAAGGACTATAAAGAAGTTGATAAATGAACACAGCTTAAAGGGTATGAAAAATAGCATCACTAAACAGATATTTCTGGTTCATTTTGCTTGTAATACTTCATAGCCCATTCTTGCCTGTCTTCTCTCACTTTCAAGAATAACTTTAAGATCAAGGTACAGATGCTAGTACAGTATAAGCCAATGCTTCTAATTTCCTGGTTTCAAAAAACAGATATATTTTAAAGCAAGTCATTTGGTGGTGGCTTGGAATTGTGCTTTTTTGGAGTTTTTCTTAGGTATGATTTGTAGGGTTTTGAGGTTTTTCTGTTAGGGTTTTTTCCTGTTTTTTGTTTGTTTGTTTGCTTGTTTTTGTGTTGTTTTTTTTTTTTCCTTTAAGGTATCTTCTCTGTTTCCAAGCCAGAAGAGAAGCAAAAGAAAGTGAAATAACAGCAAGTTACCAAAGTCATAAATTAAATGTACTCTGAAAAAAGTGGTTTTTGCAACTACTTTTGTAGCCTTTTCTACTAATAAGACTATAGCTTCACTGCTGAAACTTGCACAGCCAAATCTAATAGGTCAGCAGCATTCCTTATTTATTTTTCAACAGTCATAAACTATATGTAGCTTTTTGGGTTTTTCTTAGGTAATTTGAATGATACGTTATCTCTTGCCGAAGTTTAACATGGTTATCAGAGAACATTACCAAAAAAAATTGAAACTCTAAGAAACATGAAACTTTCAACAATTACACATTGATTTAAATCTGATTTGTATTCCACAGCAAACACTATCACACAACATATTTGTGCAAACAGCAATGTCTGTTTGTAAAAGAAAACAACTAGAAAATCCCTCAGTGCACACATACCTGTTTCCCAAACTTCACATTCAGGAGCAAAGAGAATGTATTTGCAGTAAATACTAATAGAAAGTTTTAGTCAACAGAAGTTACCAATAACTCAGAAAAATTGGTTTTTTTAAAATTTGTTTGTTAATTTTGTAAGTTTTTTATTTTTCAAACATACTTGTCAAAGCAATTTTTTCTTCTGCAGGTTAACTCACAGATGCATCCTGTGACTAGAACAAATTGCAACAATACAGTTAATGGAATTTCAGTCTTTGAAAATGATAAGGTTTATTTCAGAATAGTCTGTGGGATTGTTCCCAGGTACTTAAAGGACATATAACAATTCAAGAAGAAAAACATGACAAAGAACGTTGATTGTCAGGATTATCAAAAGATCAAAAAATAGCCACCTACCATCAGGACAAAGCCCACTAGCCCCAAGTACTAGCCCACCATCTTCTTCTAAGTAGCCACCATATATTCCCCCTTAGTCTGTAAACCCAAAACAAATAGTCTGCAGGCTCTCTTACTGCTGCCTCTTTTCCTATGAGGTAAAATCAGGAAGGCAAAGTGGTTTCTCTGAGATCATTACCTGTTTTTCCTCACTATTCAGGAGCTCTGTTATGTGCCACTTATCTTGTTAAATACCAGTTAACATAAACCCAGCTTGCTCTTTTTATATCACTGTTGTTTGGTAAGAAAAGGAAATACTTACATTTCTCCATTAGATTAAACTATTGATTACCTAATTTAAGTTCTAAAAATTAAATAATGAACTTTTAAAGTGTCCTATTCTCATGTCCACCTCTCTCATAAATTTTGGTTTTCTTTAGGGTCTTTCACTGCTTTCATTTCCCTCTTGTCACAAAACACTCTACAACTCTTAAAAGCCCAGAAACTACAAATCATAGCTATGCAATATTTAAAACCAAAACAATTCCAATTAACTTAGTTATGACAGTGCCATTTCCCAGCTGATACCTATAGACATACATTAAAGATCAACAGCAGAGTAGTAACCTGGTAAACCACAATGCCAGGTATAAATGATCTCACAACATTTGAGATGTGCACAGCACTGGCCTTCACTTTATTTGGCTGAAAAGCAGGAGCTCAGTGGGCAGAACTGTGTCCTTAATTCTCAGCATCCTGCTGCCTGCTTACATCAATAATTTTGAGATATGTAGAAACATTTTGGTTGGTGTCAGCATTCTGAAACTTTCCAGTGGCAACGTTAATCACCAACTAGAGAAGCTCTACATTCAATTTCAATATGCTAATTTTCATCAATCTTTCATTTTTAGTTAACTACTTATCATGCAGTCCTCTGCTCCAAAAAGTTAACATGGGTGAAAACAACCCCATGTTTGGCACAGTAAAAAGCCCTCATTCATTCCTGAACTGTGACTCTTTATCGACTCTTTAATGACTATAGAACTAATACTGGACTTGTGCTATAGTTCCATTTAATTCTGTGCATGTAACATAACTAGGTTAAAGCCAACAGTAAATGTGGAAGTGCCAAGCAGAATTTTTCCATTTAAAAAGATATGTAGATTTCAGGAAATAATAACCAAACAGTATCTATTATAGTTAGATTTATTTATGGAGCTTGAACAAATGCTTCCTGTAGAATCTACCTAATTCTTGTCAAGACTCAAATAACCATTGACTATATTTTATAAATAAGCACAGTCAAATGTATAAACAACCATAGTTTTACATCAAACCTTACTTTGTTCCCATGTCCCCATATAAATTTTAATTCATAACTAGCAGAACCCTTCCAAATGTAACTAATTCTTGAAAAAATAATAATTTTTCAGGAAATACCATAATTTGCAACAGCACAATGCTGTCTAGTACGTGAAAAAAATGCAGAATATATATACATGACTTTAAGATGTCAGGGTTGGAAAAATCTATAGTCAGAGTCCTTAAAAATAGCCATATAATTACTGATGCTTTTCAGTTTTGGTAGCCTGAAGTTTGTTAAATTTTCAAGCAGTCCATACATTCTTTAAGGTTCTGTGTTTTTATAAGAAAATCAATACAAGTTATATTATTTGTTACATTTTTCTTGTCCTCAGAAGTGCACAAGATAAAAGACAGGAATTGTCCTTTAAAAACTCTTAAAATTTTTCTAATCCAATTTATTTTTTTTCAAATCTTTACAAGAAGTAGCTCCCTTTGATTATAAGGGCAATTTCTGATACTAAGATTTGTAAGCCTAGGATTTTTTAACCAGGTTTGTCAATATTTGTCTCCTTTGCTTCTCTAAATAACTCTCAAATAGTGTAAGAAAATTGTTCTCGTTTGTGACTGGACTCCCACAGGGTTTTAGCTGTCATTAATGATTTAAGATCTTTTTTGTGCAATGATAAAACCCAAAACCTCAATTGCTAAAGGAGGCACCACACAGACCATAATGAATTGTTTTACAAGCCTTTAAGTGCATCCTAATTGCCTTCCCCCAAGCTTCTTCTTAATTTATTATGCAGCTTTTCACCCAATAAAATCTTTTCTTTAACTTACAGATGATAACACAGTTATCAAAGGCCAGAATTATATAGGAGGTGCAACTCTAATCACAAAGAATTATTCAGAGGAGGAAACAGAAAGGCAGATAAATAAGTGTAAGAAACAATTTATTAGTAATCAGAGTTTGTCTTATGTAAGAAGCTTGTTGGATCTTCATTACAGGAAGTATCTCAGTACTTGAAACTCAGTGACAAGAGTCCAAGTATCTACAAAATGGGTAGCAGTATAGGCTGTGTATACTGAATTTTCTCTCAACCTCCCATTATTTCTGACACAGGAATCTCTTGTTCCAGCAATAATGTCATTGTTTCAACAGGCCAAGAGATTTTCTTCTAGTAATTAATTAGTTTCTGAACCCTCAACTTGTTGGAATCTTCACAGCCCATAGTAAGAAATCCCACATTTTCCCCATGATTTGTGTAAAAATATCTTGTTTTACATCTGCCATAGGATTATTTAATTTCAGCCCTCTGTTATTTGCATTTTGAAAAGCAGAAATCAGGTGTTTTCTATCACATTCTTTCCTTTATTTACTTATATGTCAAATACACTTGGTCAGCTCTTTTCCAAGCAAAACAATCCTACTTTGTCAAGTCACTCCTCTTATGAAATCCATAATTAATCACACTTCTTACCCTTCATATTTTTTGCTATTCCTAATATATTGAGACTGGAAATCACCAGAACTTCATACTCAACATTCAAAATACAGACATATCATTAATTTATAGAGTTTCAAAAAAATGACTATTGTATTGCTCATTTTTCCTTATTAATGTTTTCTTATATTTAATTTTCTTTTCTGATTGCTACTAAGAAACAAAACATTTTCCACAAAGCTAACGTCACTGCCAAGCCATTTACAATAATGTCTTTGAGAGTGCATAGTTAATATAGGGTAGCAGATATGAAATGAAATTAGAACTTCTATTACTGCCATATGAGATAAGGGGAAAATAGACTTCTGAAAAACCTTCTTAAAAATATCTACACAATATAAATGCAGTAACATAAGCACCATAGTTCTCTATAAACAACACCAAACCCTTCCCATTCATGATTCACATCATAAGCTACATTTAAACATAATTGCTAAACAAAATTTCAAATTAAAGGATAGTTCTACTAAAAAGAATTAGGATAATAAACTCTCTGCTCACTCCAAAAGGAAAAGGTATCCTTTCATCAGCACATTATCTCATGGCTGCTCCACTTGAAAAAAAAAAAAAAAAGATCAACCAAAAGAAATGCTTACAAAAAATATGGTGAACAGGCAACAATATTTTTTCAGAAAAATACTCCATCACACCTTAACCTTTTGTTCATGTTTTGATACTAGTCCTGTCCATCATTCACTCAACTAATGAAGCTTGGGAACACTTCAGGATACACTTTTATTATCTAAGACTCAGACCCAGATTTTGAAAACAATATCACTGTGGACTGAGTTTCAAAACCTCCGTCTGCAAATCTAATTACAGAGCTCCATCTGTACTAAGAATTCCTTTCATGGCATCATGCAACTGAGTAAAACCAAAATCACATATAATTTGATTGGATTACAAGACAACTACAGATGCAGTGTCAATAATTACAGGGTTAGGTCTTACATAGTGAAGGAAATTCAAGGGTTCTTAATTGCATTAAAAGATAAATTCATATTCTGTATAGTTAAAAATCCTCAAAAATTGCCAAAGTACAAAAAATTTTATCATAATTTTATTTTCTCAGTACATAAATAAGATTTACCTCTACTCATCAGATGCAAATACTAACTTATTAATAAGAAGAATTGAAAAAAAAAAAATAGAAGGAGGAGTCATAAGAAAAGAGGGTTTTAATCACAATAAAACACATTTCCAATCACAGTCCTTCTATGTAGCCATGTTTTATTAACAAAGTTCTAAAATAATCAGTTGTCATTTGAAGTAATTATGTTTGGTGATGCCTAAAATATTCTTCAATCATATTTATAAGAAGAAATTAGAACACAAATGACTTAATATACCTAACTTATTCAAAAATGCAAAAAAAAAAAACAAACCTCCAAAAACCAGCATTCCAGTCACACTTAAATGAGAAAGAAAAAAACCCAAATCAAATTAGAAGTTATTCAAATGAGACACCAGTCAAACTTGATATTTGACTGTTTTTGTACCATTTCAAAAGAACTTAAACACATTTTTGTTTTAGGCAAAAGTATAAAATATTAAGCAGTAAATAAAAGGAAAGAACTTCTAAACAATGTCTTCTCAAATGGCTGGATTCAATTTTCAACTTACACAATTTAGAAAGGGGATTAAAACATAAGGGTCTATGGTTACAGTTCACCCTTTAAAAATATCTAATGCCATAAGTCCAGCAGAATCTATCAAAAAGACTTTTCAGATCTCATGTAAAACACTCAAATTGAAATATGCATGTCAATTTTAAAGAGCAACAAAGATACTTTGAGAAAAGCAATATGAAAGGATTATTTTTCTAGTCTGTATTTTTACCTTACAAAATGCATTATTTTATTTCAATGAATATTTAACATTAAATTATACTATTTATAACTAATTAATAAAGTATGCCATGAGGTGACTTTACCTTCAAGGTAGCTGTGAGAGCTAAGGAAGTTAAAGTTGCTGGGGACTGAAAGGAGTCTCTTCTCCTGACCAATTATTGGTCATTACTGGGGATTGACAGCAATTTTAACCATTGAAAAGGGAGATCAACTTGTGAACCCTACCTTAATATGTAAAACCAGAGCTCTCTTGCTCTCTTTGTTTCCTGGCTGTGAAGGGTGGCAGAGCTCCAGGCCTCCCGTTCCCTGCCCAGGCCATGCGGCCGGGCAGGGACTGGGCTGGGCCCAGCGTCTCCCGGCCGGGAGATGCGGGCCCTGCGGAAGGTTTTCCCTGGGCTCTGGCCAGGCCGGGCCGAGCTGATCTCTGGCTCGGCTGCAGGTTTTGCTGTAACTAAATTCACTAGAAACTGCTGGGTGAAGAAGGAGAGAGGCTCTGGACCTGCAGCGGGCTGGGTGCGGCGACTGCACTCTCCAGAGCAGCTATGAAGAACTTTCCATCGCAGACGGCTCCAGCTCCTGCACCGGCCGAGGCCACAGAATCATCTACAAAAGCCTGGGCAAGATTTTAACTCTTTCATTACCCAGATGAGACTTGCGGATTAATCTTTTTATCCAGAGAGAAAAAAAGAAAGTGATCAACATGAAAAGAGACTTTATAAACTACCAGTGACAGGAAAGAAAAGAAGCTTCAGAAAAGGTACAGAATAAGGAGATGCTTTAATTTAGCTGAAATATCTTTCTGTTAAAACTATGGAGATGGACAATGAAGTCCTGAAAAGAACTCCTTTAATTCATGATAGAGTATACAGGGAGAAATGGAGTGTTCAAAGTGTAAATTTTGAGTAAAAAGTAGAGTAATTGTGATACAGTGAAGTGCTAGAAGATTTTGAAGCCTTGGGGGGCAATGAGAAAACTGTTTTCTAGTGAAGCTCACAGAAACAGATGAAGAAGACTTTTTGCCTTTGAATAACTCATCCTTAAAATGCCATCCCTAGACTCATGGCCCATACACACTTCAGAGTGATGTGAAATGGGAGGAGTGAGCTCTGATAACAGCAGTTCTGAGAAACTAACATCAGAGCAATGGACAACTATAACAAAAATAGTTTTCTTGGGAGAAACTCCATAAATTAACAGGAAGAAACTTCTGTTTCTCTACAAAGACTGGTGAAAAGACTGTAGCAGGAAATGGGACTGTTTTAACCACCAAAGTTCCAAAGTTTTTGTCTCTGTTGTCATGTGAACAAGGGAATAGTGGGTAGATAAGAGATGAAAAGGTTTTTCTGGAAGTTTATTCTGGTGTTCTTATTATTGTAGTTTGTCAATAAACTTTCTTTATTCCTTTTAAGTTTTATGCCTGTTTTGCTCTTGTTCTAATCCATGTCTCACAGCAAAAAGTAAGTCATTGTTTTGTTAGTTACTGGTTTAAAACCAAGACAAAATCTTAATTTACATTAAAATTTTTACAAATAAATCCAGAGGCCTATGTCTTACTTCATAATGATTAACAAGGAGAGTGTGTTTTTCCCCTTTTGTCTGGTATAAAACAGAATCATTGCTTAAGTCAGGTGAAAATACTACTTCAGAGGAAATGGAAGAGTTATATAAATGGGAAAAGCACAGCTATTTAAATAATCATAATCCATAAAAGCTCTTCCATAAGTGGGGTCTTCAGAAACAATTATCGACTGGCAAAATAGAAAATTTATTCCCGTGCTCTTTCATCAAATATATAATAATCAGAAGCAGAATGCCAATTCATCCTGTGTGTAAACAGATGAGAACAACTTTGCAAGAACATAGTCAGTACAATGACTGTAAAATCTTGATCAAAAGTTCAAGCATGTCTCCTTCCAGTACTCTTCCCAGGTTTTATTACATGGAAAATTTGATGATATTCTTAACTTACTGAATACAGGCAATAACCATAATTGTGTTCTCCAAATAAACTACTTCTCTTTCAGTTGTTTCAGTTAACAAAACAACTAATTATTCCATTAGTTCTTCTTGGGAAACTTCCATTTAAGATATAGTTGGGGTTTACCTCCTCAAAAAAGGTCACATTTTAAATCCTCTCCATAGCAGAAGTGACAGAAGTTAAATACAAGAGGGAGGAAAAAAAAAAAACCTACCTTTTTTCCAACCATAGCACTACCAAGACTTTGAACGCAGTAGCCAGATTAAGTTCTACTTTTCGTATCATTTAAACAAAAGATAGCTTTGATCTGATTCTGAAGGTCTACGCAATTTACCAATTACTCTTAATTTCTGTATTTCCTGTACATTTTTTGTTTGTCTAGGCAGCAGGAAAATCTACAAAATAAAATGTATCTAATGGATCATAACTAGCTGAATAGAATTAAAACTTGTGAAAAGTTGCAAAATTGTGACTGCTCTTAACAACCAGAACACAACTGAAAGCTCAATCATAAAGTGGGCATGGCTCCCAAAGAAAAACAGAGTATTCTCTAACTTTTTTGTAACAAGGTAATTACACCTACTCAGAACCAAAATGTTTACAAATGAAGTATGGCAGTGTCAAAAACATTTATCACTTTAAAGCGCCTGAATCTGTATCAATTTGTCCTCCAAGAAGTCCCAGTGAAATTTCTGGTGTCAAATTTGACTTTAACCTTAAGCAGTATATGTCACTTCCTCCTCAGTCCTGCAGAGACGAGGGTTCACTTCTGAACCCTCCTTCTGCTTCTCCTATGGAATTCCATGTGGAAAGAATCATCCATTGAGGTATGGTCACACAACTTCCAAATGCCTCTTCTGTGCTGAAAAGTAACCGCTGGCAGTGTAAATAATACCATTTTCAATACTGATGCAAATTTGATTCTAGCCTAGACACTTCCTCCTCCTTTTACTGATGACTCAGATCCACATTTTGCTAACTGCAGGTTTGACTGACATCGAGAAATTTAAATTTTTTTTTTCCCTCATTAATAAAGATGCTTTTTTACCAGCCTCCCTCCTAACCTGATTGTCGGTCCAAGCTAAACAATTACTGCCATGCAAGAGCATCTTGACACATGCACAATTTCCACCCCAAGGTTTTGGTAGCAGTGGCCATGCTGAAGGAGGCTGTGCCAGCCCTCAGTCCAACCAGAGACACCACGGGGAGAATTCATGTGGTGGGAGAGAGGGATAAATACTTCCTTGTCCAGTTTCACTCTAATTGAAGGGCCATGTCAACCACTCTATTCATTAATGCTCATAGGTGATAAAAACAGAACAAAACAGTTAACCAAACTATCTTAACAATATACAACAACACAGCAAGTATGCAGAAGGAAACCAAGTTGTTGTAGAATACCCTAATATCAAAATTCCCATAACCCTTGCACTCTCAGCTCAAGGCATTTAAAATATCTAAGAAGACTAAACAGCAATTTCAACAAAGCTCTCTCATCTAATAATTTCTTGGTATTCCAGATTCCTGACCAAATCACATTTACAATATAATTTTCAAAAGACATTATATAGCTCCTTTTAAATATTACTTCATTGTCAATTATTTTTAAACTGCATAAATTTCTTCCAAAAAATGAACCTACAGGATTCTTAAAAATGCATGAAAATGTGTTTTATAAAGAGGATTTATCATGCTCAGCCTTAATAGTGATAGTCTTACTAGCAGCATAAAAATAATGTAATAAAAATATTTACATTTTTGACTGCATGCATTTAATGCATAATTAAATATCCTAAGTAATATTTGAAGCTTATTTCAGATCACTGGTAGAATGGAATTTTTACAAATCCTACAAAATGTTACAAGAAAGTTGATTTTTTTTTCTCAATTTTTCTTTTATTATTTTATAATGCCCAGCTTTTTGAAACAATTGTCTTAATATCTGAGACACCACCATTCCCTTAAAGCATACATATTTGATAATCTGTCTTTTTCAATTAATAAATATTAAACCCACTAACAAAGTTATTTAATCAATGACATAAAACATATTTTCCCTGAAATAAATAACCCAAATTTTATCTCAAACCATAAAAGCCAGGAGCACAGACACATGAAGACTGACTGTTACTGTGAATTAGCTGAATGAGTATTTTCTATTTCAAAAGGTGTGCCACCAGGTGCAGTACAGGTGTTTCATGCTTAGTACATTTTCTAATACTTCATTACATGGCAGTTCATTAATTATGTATTCATGCTTTACAAACTTAATATCCTTTCATGACAAGGTCATCCAACTAGTTGACCAAGGGAAGTCAGTCATTGTGGCTTTTGTTTTTAATTTAGCCAAGATTTTGGTATCATCTCTTACCATCCCCTTCTGGACTAAATGTCCATGGCATGGCTAGACAAGTTCATAATATGCTGGATGAGCAACTGGCTGACAGGTAGGGCTCAAAGGTTTGTAGTTAGTCAGGTAAGGGTAGTGGCCAGCCATTAGTGGGGCTCTCTGGGGCTCAATTTTAGGGTCAGTGCTCTGCAATGCTTTTATAAATGATATTGATGCAGGAATTGAATGTACAGTAAAACTTTGGTGATGATATTAAATTAGGAGGAGTTATCAACTCCCTTGCGAGTAGAGAGGCCTTACAGAGATATATGGATAGATTAAAGAGCTGGGCCATGAACAACAGCTTGAAATTTCACAAGAGCAAGTTCTCCACCTGTGAGATGGGTGTCACCCTGGTCACATGTACAAAGTAGGGGACGAGAGACTGAAGAACTGCCCTGCAGAAAGGAATTCAGGGATCCTGGCTGATGCAAACTGAACTCAACAGAATGCCCTGCCAGCCAAAAGGACCAGAGATATCCTCAGGTGCATCAGGCACAGCATGGCCAGCCAGGCAAGGGTGGGGAATGTCCCACTGCTCTGCACTGGGGCAGCCTCAACTTGAGAATGCAGCTTTGGGCACCACAACAGAAGCACATCACACTCTTAGAGTGTGTCCAGTGAAGGGCAACCGAGACAGTGAAAGGTCTCGAGGGCAAAGCCTTACAAGGAGTGGCTGAGGTCATTTGGTTTGTTCAGCTTGAAGGACAGAAGGCTGAGGGGTGACCTCATCAACAAGAGGTGACCTCATGGCATTATACACCTTCCTGAAAGCAGGCAGCAGAGTGGGGAGATTTGATCTTTTTCTGTGATGACCAGTGATAGCCCATGAGGAAACAGAATGAAGCTGCATCAGGGGAATCTCAGACTGGACATTAGCAAAAGCTGTTGAAATCTTTTCACAGTCTGAGCACTTAAATTGTACTTCATATTTTAAATGCTATTTATTCTTTCATGCAGCACAAAATCATTTACTGTTACATCAATAGCAACCACAATTACAAGACAATAAATATCAATTTGTAATCATGTTTAATAAATAATAAAATGTCCAGGATTAAAAGTTGCTGTGAAAGTAATGAAAATATGATAGTCTTTAGAAAAGGCATTTTAAGATTTATGTGGTCACAACCAAACTAGACTTAGCATTCACAATATGTGAAAACATGAAGAAATCATGTGACAAAAGACATGAATAAGCAAATGCCTTATCAATCACATATTATAATAAAAGTCACTACACTCAGATGCTTACAGTTTCACACAAAAACTTTAGGCTACTGGAGTATGACAGGGTATTTTTCCTTCCTTTTCTTTTGAAATTGCCAAATCCAGAAAAAAAACTAAAGAGTAAAGTAATTCCATCCTCTCAAAGGGCAAAAATCAACAACAACAACTCAGGCAGCTTCAAATCACAGAAAGCAGAATATTCTACATAGTTACTAAGTAAAGCTATTAAGATGCCTTTACAAAAGTACTGCCCATACATTAGCAGTCTTCCTAATGGTTGTGAAAGACATGATCCAATCTGAGAAAATTCTGAAAGTACATACTGAAAATCAAACATGCTGTCAAATCTGTTCTGATCTACTAGAAGTATAAGCTACATGAACCTCTCAGCTCTTCATTAAATAGTGATTTATAATATGCAGATATGACCTTAACTGCAGATACTAAGCACACCTCTCAATTTCTTTCTACAAATATTTTCTTTCCACAAATATTTATTTCCTGAAGATGTGTAGAATTCATCACACTGAAAATGGGAATACAGTCAACACTCAGTAACTGAAGATGGCATACATAAGGGATGCATATTGCCAAGTTCAGGCACAGGGAAGATTCTAGGAAAGTTATAGAAGTACACACAGCCTCCTCAAGATGTTTAATGGGTAGGTAAAATGGTTTGACTCATAGATGCTTATCAGATGGGTATCTGATTCTTAAGGATTTTGACTTGGTATAAAAATATAGTTGATAAATACGTGATAGTTGTAACTATCCTCTTTTCACTATTTGCTAAACAAAGGTGGAACATGGTCAAGGTTTGAGCTGAATGTCAGGTAGTGAGAAAAGTTTGGCTGCACCAAACAAGTGGGGAAAAAAAAAGAAAAAAAAAAAGATGTCTGGATGAAGGTCAGCAGAGAACCAGGTGCTTTAGCAAGTATTCACAGCACACAAGTGTTATTACTTGTGTAATAGTCTTACTCATCTACAGAACAAAAATCTTAGAAAGGCTTTTCAAGAGTCACAGATGCTGAAGCCCCAGGTATCTCCCAAATACACATGTACCAGACTGTCTGAAAACAAAGAAACTACAGATTGGCCAGATTAAGAAGTCTACAGTGACTCAGCTAGAAAAAAATCAGCCATTTTATAGTGTTTGGGATACCCACTCTGTAACATTTTTTAAAGTCCTTTGAAATAACTAGTTAAACATCTGACACTAAACATACATTGCTTTTATTCTGCAAGCTATAAAGGGTATGTCTGGCATCCATCTGCTATTTCCTCAGATTTCCTGAAGTTTTGTTTTGCTTTTTTGTTTGGACGGTTTTTTTTTTACCTGCTACTGTGTTTAATAATCTGATTACATATTCTAACATGATGCATTAGTGCTACCAGTCTGTGGTTAAAATGGAAGAGGAAAAAAAAATGCAAATTCCATTTTGTTTTCTTCTGAAATCCCCTGCTGTGATACAAACTTCACACTTTCTTAAAAACAGATCAGAATCTGGTAATAAGGAGTGACATCTGTGTTAAGGGCTCTCCTTCCATTACAGAAAAGATTCAGCAATGCCTGGGCTGGTGCTAGGAAAAAATTTTAACAGGGTGGGAAGAGAGAGAGTAAGAAACTTCTTCCTTAACAAACAAGAGGTCCCATGAGAGAAATACATACCTTCACAATCATTAGTGACCACAAAACAACAGATGATATTTCAAATCCCTGAACTGACTCCCACACATGAAAATACATAACACTCTCTGTATCTACTAGTCACTTGGAATTACTCTTACACTGAAAAACAACGACTACAAATCTATCCTAAAATAATCTGTATTATTTTAGGTTCAGGATTTCAGTTTCAGGCTCTACACCTGGAAAACTAGGAGATTTGAAGCACTAAACTCTTTAGAAAAAGTTCTCAGAAAGGTTACTGAGCATTGAAACAGGCTACTCAGGGATGTGGTTGAGTCCCCACCCTTAGAGTTATTTACAAGACTCAAGTTATTTACAAGGTGTGGAACTGAAGGACATGATTTAGTGGTGAACTTGGCAGTGCTGGGTTAATGTTTGGACTCGATAATCTTAGAGGTCTTTCCCAATCTAAATTATTCTATGATTCTACACTTGGAGACATCCTAAACAGTCATATAGAGAGCTAAAAAAAACCCAGTTTAACCACCCCAAACTTTAAACAAATAAACTCACCACACCACTATCCCATTCCCAGACCAATTTCACAAGGTGAAACCAAAATTTTTTAAAGAGTTCAAGTAAAATTCTCAGTAAACAGAGAAATATACTTCCCCAGAATCCTGGGTTTCATCACATAACTCCTGTGGGTGAGAGACTGTGAGTGAAGTTACCACTGCAGTGTTTATACACAAAAGTGAAACATTTCCTATTGCTGATGGGAAGGCTTCAAGGAAAGGAGGAGCACAGAAAATATTTAGAAAATAAAGCTTCAATAAAACAAATACACTCCAGAATTTTACTTTTGATCAGTTAAAATTTTTCTGACCATTTCTCTAATTGAAATTGCCTTGACCAAGATAAGTGGAAAGTTCCCCAAAGAAGCCTAACATAAGATTCTTAATACCACCACACTGATTTTGAGCTAATTTAGTGCTAGCTCCATGGAAACAAAGACATAATTGTTCATTCAAAAGGCTGCTAAAATTTCCATTACAAAATACGCTTATAAAAGGCCTTTACTTTGTGTTTTCATTATGAGAGGGAGAT
Source organism: Pseudopodoces humilis (assembly GCF_049639895.1). Lineage (NCBI taxonomy): Eukaryota > Metazoa > Chordata > Aves > Passeriformes > Paridae > Pseudopodoces > Pseudopodoces humilis. The sequence goes on from NC_142201.1 coordinate 66,027,589, forward strand.
GAGAAACTAGATTACTTTCTCTACTTAAATGCAAGCTTCAGAGACTTGTGTACAGATTCAACCAATGCTACCACTACAGTAAAAAAAATCAATTCTGACGAAGCTTAGCAAACTTGGTGCAATTAAGAAGTCCAGTTTTCTCCAGTTATCTTTTAAATTTTTAGGCTATTTGCTGTGTCAATCATCACACTGAAGAAACACTCAAATAGAAACATATCAAAATACATTTGATTCACTTTTGATCAAATTTGATCACAAATTTGGTAATTAAATTCTTAAACTATAAAATGGTTTTACAAAATTAGTAGAAATCATTAATAATTAGGTATTTTTATGCCATGTTTGTAAGAAAAATATATTAAAGCTTTCTTAGTGATGAAATTTTATCTAAATATAACTAATGCCCCTCCATATCAAGAGCACCCATACAAGCACATTTTGTTATGTGTCTTCCACCTTGAAAGATTAAGATAACATTCTTTTATCCCTTTATTTTGATTTATGCCCTTTTGACAAGAAAGAGGCTTCTGACTAGAAGGGTATTAATCTTAAGTGATTAAAAAGCCTATCCACTGTAAAAAAAATATTTCCTCTAATTCCTGCATACAGAAGAGGGAATACCATGGCACTTATAATACAAAATTGCTCACTGAGGTCATGGCTTTATCAGATGGGAGGACACAAAGCAAAAATACCTTATGTCAAAATATGGCGCTTATATCTACAATTGAAGGAAAAACAAGACTTATGTTCTACTATTCTACAAAAAAAGACAAGAACAAAAGCAGAGACAGTGAGCAAAAGTTTACACAGTCAGATGCATGCACCTAACAAAAGTAATTATTGTAACGTGATGTTTACTTCCACATGAGAGCTTGATTACAAACATACTCAGACATTCACTTACATGATGGTTACACTGCAATGCTCAGAAAACTCCTGTTCAAATGGGATTTGGGACCCTGGGTTAAGGAACGTGATGCTGATATTAAATACAGGTTTTTTCACCAAGCATCTACTCTGGACTAAATAACTATGATACTGAAAAAAAGACAATGGAAAAAGAAGTGTTTACTTCCCCTAAGCTGCTTCCTTGCAAAATGCTAGCCTGCTCTTCTCTGAATGGTGCTCCATAATGCAGTAGTTGTCAGAATACATTTTTGATGTTACATTTAAATTTAAGCAAGTTATAAAGTTCTTCCAAAATAAACATGAGATTGCTTGTGCTTAGATCTGGTAAAGACCATATAAACAGATCCAAAATCTTTATTTAAAAATGTGTAACAAGAAGTCCACGGATACTTTACTAACTCCTGAGTAAATTCTTGCAGTGATTTTCATTCTATTTAAAATGTACACCTCATTTTTAATTTGCCCATGCAGCTTTTGACCATTTGTTCTTCTGATGTTTCTTGTCACTAAATTAACAAGACTTCTATTGCAGAAAATCTTACCACAAAGAAGTCCTTACACACTTCAGATCAAGTCACACCTCATCTCTTTTGATAAATTCATTTGACTGAGCTTTATGTCATTTTCTGCAAGATGTTCTCTCACAGATATAAAACAAATTACTTTTGAAGGCAAGTAGACATGAGAAAAAAAATAAAAAGTTTTATGCATACCAGGGAATAAAACTAAAATTAAAGTTAAAAATGTGCAATATATGTATTGTTACAGAGAAACTTACATGAGCATACATTTTAAAAGAATTTATGCAAAAATATTAGAAAACAGGAGGTGAAAAAGAAAGGAGGAGCTGGGAGAAAGTGAACAACCACTTACTTTTAGAACTTTATCATTCTTTTAATCACAAATAAACCTAAACAAATTCATATTGAAAAAACTTTTTCTCCTAAGCAGCACTCAAGACAGCTTCCAAGAAAATAAATATGAAAAAAACCTCTCAATCACACTTTTTGAAGTCTTTAGCAAAACAATTGCATTCCAGAGTTCCCCATGCATCTGAGCCCAGCAAATACAAAGGCTTAATCCCATTTAATTCTGACAAATTGTTAAGTGACTCAAGTATTTTTCTTTCATGTAATCTCAACAAACATACAAAGGAGATCCTTTTTTTAGTCTCTCCTCCCCTTGCTCATACTTAAAAATGTCCTTATCTTCTTCCTTCCTAATTCACTGTTCTTCACATTATTCTTCCATTTCTCTTTAATTATGCAAGTTTTTTGTTCTGTGACTACAGCTAAATGATAGTATTCAAAATTTGTTTATAAACCTAAATATAATGCTTTCACTTCTATTATTTTCTGAATGAATGCTAAAATAGGTTCTTTTTGTATTCACTTGTTTAACTGGGAAGAGTTTTTCTAAAGATGCACCAGAAGAAAAATCACTGAAATTACTCTAATTGTTGAACATGAATGTAAAAGCAGTGTATAAAAATATGCATGGAACTACAAGTAAGAAATAGGGAGATTTATGTGGACTGTCCTATATTAATGCTAGGTTTTATCCATACATTGCTTTCTAAGTGCTCCTTCATTAGCTATACCTTGTTCATGAACTTACTTTTTATTCCCAATACAAAAGAAATCCTCAGGCACTTATCTGAAAAATAGTTATGTCTAGGCTACTCTTTCAGCACATAGGTTTGGTTTTTTTTTTTCTGCTTTTTTCCCTTTATTCTTATTTTCACCTTTTTACAAATAAATACAGTTAAATTAGTCAAAATCTTGCTTCTGGTCTCCAATGCCTATATCAATATATAATTCTCAAGATTTACCACAAAATAATTATTAGAATTTTGAATGAAAACACAATACATGTCCTTCAGTCTATCACCTAAAGTTACCTAGTTCAGAAATTTAGGACCTAAAGGAAGTGTTGCTGCTTCACAGGAAGCTATTTTTCCTATACATCCACTACAGGTTCTCCAAGTTTTTGTATCGAAAGGTGGGAGTGGATGTGAGCTACCCTGGTCACTGCCATTTCCAGCCAACCCCAAACTGCTGTGACTAACCTGTAGCACCCCAGAGAGACACCCCTGAGCAGGATGCTGATCCTCTGCTCTGCTGTCTGAGGCAGCAGCCACAGGGGCAGAGGACACCAATATGCTCTTGGGGTGAGGAGCAGCTCACCCCAGCGAGCGTGTGCCTCCCCCAGGGACAGCAGCTGCAGGTGAGTCCCTCCACAGCAGCAGCACCCCAAGCGACTGCCACTGAGGAAAAGCCTGAAGAAGCCCTGTGTAGCAGGGGGAAACTACTAATAAGCAACGAGCTGCAGGAAAAAAATGAGCAAGTTAAACACAGTGGAGGAGGTAGCTGAGAAGCAAGAAATGTCAGATGGGTACTGCAATGCAAGTGACCCCAACTGTGCTGCCTGCTGGACGAGCTGGGGTGAACCCACAGCCACACACGGGGACAATAAGGCAACCTGGGGCTGGAGGAACTTTCCGCTAGTCTCCAGCCTGGGGCAGATGGAACAAAGTGCTTGGCTAAGTGTTTGATTATTTAGTTCTCCCCAGAACTCAAATCAGCTACCAAAGGTTGTGCTAACTGGTGTCGCTCTATTAGGAACAGCGAGATTGAGCAACACACTCTCATGGAGTCGATTAGGAGAATGTCTCGTAGTTTATTACTTCAGCTCTGTTTTATAGACTGATACGTGGAAAGTACAGAAAGGAAACTCTTATTGGTTAGTAAACTACTACATCACCATCATTGGTCAGTGGGGCACACACCCCCTGACCTTCTCCTGCAAAGAAAACAAGCAACAGAGAAACAACACCTGCAAGGCTGTTTTCTGTCTTTGAGGATTGTTTTGAATCCCCCTTATGAATTCCCAGGCTACTTTCTCAGGCTGGACTGAGAAAGCTATGTGGCCTGTAATTTCTACAGGCTCTCTGTTTCAGAGTTAGCATCCACAAACTGGCAATGAATTAAGTAAAAAACAAACAAACAAAAAAAAACAAATGAAGACTGTTTTGCTCACTTATTAGGAGATCAATGCCATTTACTCAGGCTTCTGTAAGGATAAAAACCCACCAGATCATAAGATGCACCATACAAGGGCACCTAAGGCTTTGACTTTTTAACTACAAGAAAAACTGGATTAGCAATGGAGAAAATAGCCGCCTTTAAATCTCAGCAGTGCATAACCCATTTTCATACTAACTGTAAATCAGTATGCAGTAACAGATTTGAAGGTGTGGTTGATTAATGGGACAAGGACTTGAGCCAATCCCTCTATGCAAGCTGGCTCACCTCACCTCAAATACTTTTCTGCATTAGAGATATAATACTTGGAGGAAAAAGGAAATCAAGTGAAGGCACCAAGTGAGAACGCTCTCTGAAGCTAATAAACAAGTAAAGGAAAAAAGGTAGAAAAAGTACTATGACTATTTGTAGAGACATGTCCAGAGGACCAGAACTGAGATGGTTAATTTTTGTCTTCAAAAATTAGAGAGAATCACATAATCTTGTCTAAAACTATTTTCAGTTATGATCACATAGCGATTCTATTTTATTTAGAGAAATGTCATATCAAAGTAAACCATTTTTTCATTGAAAGACATTTTAAACTGCTGATGGCAGAAACTGCTGGCATAAAGATTTAACTATTGAGACTGGTTTCTTGGGTTTATTTAAGGAACTAATGGTAGATTTTTTAGACACAAAACCAGTCTGTGCTATTATAATAATGTGTGACTTATTTGTCATGTATTTGCTAGGAATTCGTAAATTATAGTAAAGCTGTTTGTGTACCATATATAACTACAAAGCACACTCAACACTGCATACACATATCCTAGATACTAAGTGATTTTAGCTGAAGGACATAAAGATTTGTTGTTTTAGCATTCCCTCTATTTTCTCCAAAGTAGACTTTAAAAATCTCATGGTAAAACCTATAAAGTAAAATATTCATGCTCTCAGCATATTCACTCACTTTTACCAATGGCAGTTCTCAGATCAGTGTTTATAATTACGTTCAGCATTTCCACCTGCTTCTACTGTCAGTTGCCCTTACATTATGCTTATTAAGCATTAACAAAAGACCCTCCAGTATCCCACAGGCTTTTGTGTCTCATTTCTCTGTGCCTATTCCAAATGACCTTGCTGTAATGCAACCAGAGATACACAATGTGCCTTTTCCCAAGGCCCAGCTAGCTTCCTTTTGACTCCCTTCTCTGTGCACATGTAATTCTGAAAAAAATAAAATTTTTATGCACTCAACAAATTTTCATAGGTAAGAAAAATATTTACATAGAGACTGTCACACATCACTAAACAAAATTATTACAAATATTTCCTTTGTAATAACTTTTAACAGATCTGGAAAGAGAAACACTTCAAGGATGAAAGATTTTTTAATGTCAAACCATCAATCATTTTGATTGCACAATTAAAATTTATTAGTGTAGCTTTATATTAGAAATACTATTTTCAAAACATTTCCATTAAACAGATTTTTGAGTCAACTTTGAATTTCATTTAACTTCAATATATTTCTGTATTGAAAAAGCAAAATTAATACTGTCTTTTCAAGATTCCAACTATATTAAAAAAAACTTTTGCTTAGCCTACCACATTACTGAGGAACCAGGCATTTATTCAAAGAAATTGCCTAAAGAAAGAAATGAAGATTCCCTTAAAGAAGAACACACTTCATAAGGTATTCAAGATTTTGTCCTTTTCTCCTGTAAAAACTATCCATCTGGCAACTGTGCACATGAAAAGTTTTGAATCTATATTCTTACAGTGGTTCCTTAAGAAGTTCCTACACCAATAAATAGGAGCGCAAATTTCATCAATCAGAACTCGAAAGTCTGAGTCTTTTGGAAGCTCTAAGCAGCTCATAAACACTTGTCAAATACAAGGGCATTGAAAAAAACATATAATCTTTCATTTTTAATATTACCAAAAAAAAGCCCAAAAAAACCCAGAGAGTCAGAGAATTGTAAAAGGCACCTCCATGAGTAGGCAAGACCATCCAACCACAGCATGACAACGGTGAAGGCATTACGCAATAGTTAGACACTGGTAGTTAACCCTATTAGTTTTCACATTCTACCATGCATGACCAGCCCTCTTCTCATATTTCTGGCATACCAGGCAGTGACAAAACTATTTAGGACTAAAGCTCTTTGACTAGATTTAGTGAAGTGCTTGGAAAATATGTAAGAGACAAGGAAAAATAAATCTGTAACAAACCGAAAGAGGTCCAATCCTATTTTTTTTTTTTTTTTAATTTTATGTTGCTTCTCTTTCTCTCTAGCAATACAAAACAGTTTAGAAGTATTCAGTAATACCTAGTGAAATAAGAAACACAAAAACAAATACTTGAAAAATTTGGGAGCAACAAAGTTTGCACTATTCTTTAAGCTATACAAGTGTGAAATCCCTTCACGTTCTGATGCAATTCCCCTCAAGCGTCTGACCTCAGTTAACATTAAAAAAACTCACACAGAGCAGCTACCACATGTTAAAATTCCTTGAAAAAACATAACTTCCATCTTTATAAATAATATGCACTCATAATCTTTAAGGCCATGTTCCAAAAAGAAATAGCTTTAAAAATGAGTAATAAAATGTAATAATACATGAAAATTTTAGAGTTCTAGCTAGCTATTGGATTTTAGAAGACAGGAAAATTAAGTTTTAACACCTAAAAATTCACTGGAGAGCAAAAGTAAATAACTTAGAAAACCTACTGTGTTGCGAGCACTTAGACCTATTGTAAGATTGTAAAATAGCAAGAGCTACTACAGTCCCAGATTCCCCTAGCAACAACAAAGAATTATAACTGAAAATTAAGTGCAGAGAAAGGCAAACCTGAAGGCAGAAAAGCAGCCATACCAGAGCCACAAGCCAAAGCTAAACACAAATTACAAAGCAAGTATCAAACAATGACCATTACTGAGAGCATTACAAAAAGAAGCCCCTCAAATACCACCCATCTACCCCCCAAAACTGAAGCACATCAGCCTTTAAAGTCTTCTCTCCAACAAATGTATCGGGGCCCCAAGTCAGCATATCCTTGCCACCAGGAAACTAAGCTTACTGCTGTCAAAAATAAGAGAAAAAGTAGCAGGGAGCAGGGAAGAGGAAATCACATTTTTATAACTCACATCAGACTGCCCTTTCAGATAGGTATTGGTAAAGATAGGCAAATTTCTTTATTATCACCTATAATGAATTTAACTAGCCTTTATCTGATAGCTGAGGCCTTTACCACAAAACCTCCAAGATAATCAAATATATGCTGAGATTTTGTTGTTTAGTTGTTTTGTTGTTGGGTTTTGTTGTTTTTTTTTAATTGAATGAGAACATAAAACTATATTTAAATCTTAAAATATAGTTTAGACTAAAGGACAGACCTCAAGTTTCCCTAAGAAGTATTCTGCAAGCCAGATATCAATAGTATAATAGAAGTCAGTCCTGCTTTTACAATACTGGGAAGAAAATAACACAGTACTCTAAAAAAACCAGAAGGGGCTAATAAGAATAAAAGCCCAGTTGTATTAATAGCAGCATGCCAGACATACAGTCAATGAACAAGGGGGTTCATCATCAACTGATTTCTTATTAAACTGAGTTTACATTCAAAGAGAAAAATCAAAATAAGGCCACTAAATGGACATAAAATAGTGTAAAATATGGCCAGAATAAGTGAAACAAATTTGGACAAAGCAGTGAAGTTTGAAGAATGTACTTTAACACCTCAGAGATGAGTTTACAAAGGTGTCTTGGCACTTTGATTAAGAAAGAAAATAGAAAGACAGTTAATTAAAATAATTTTAACAATGTTAAAGAGCAAAAGATAAAAAGAATTCAAAAGAGCAAAAAAAGAGAAAAAATACATGAGCATAAATTGTTAAACAAGAAGGAAGAAAAAGAACAGGGAGACAAATTTTACCCTCTTTACTATAAAAAATATGTACTAAAAGAAAAAAAAAATAGTTATGTGCAGTTGAAGTGAAAAGGAAATCTGTGATTCTCCAGAAATGTAAAAGAAGAACTTGGAAAAGATAAACAGAAAAAAACTCTGAACAGTATCCAGGCATACCAAAAAAAGAAGTTCTTTAAAAATGGGCCTGTTAGGCAAAGTCAACTGGAGATAGCTCAGAAACCTGGATGGTCTTCATCTTCCAGAAGAGAAGCAATATGGAAGAACTTTGAGGACTTATAGGTATGCCAGCTGGAACTTCAGCACAGCTTAAACACGCTCTTAATTTAAATATCTACATGTCAGCTGTCTATGTAAGTACTCCTTCCTGACAGTAAAAATCTTGGCAACTCAGTCAGTGAAATCCAAAGAACTATTCAGTCCATCACATATAGAGTTGTATGTTACGAAGATACACAGAAGTGTTCAGTGATCACAGGGACAGGAAGAGACACTGTCACCCAGACAACTGGCCTTCACCAATCTTTTACAATTTTTCACAGCCACAAGGCTATGACTTAAGGACTTCAGTGAGAATGTAAAGTGTTCTTTTGCAAAGCATCTTTTCAAGGTTTGTTAGGACTACTGGATTAGGGGGTGGTTAGGGGAGTGAGTTGTTATATTTGTTTTACAGCTACATCCCAGATTAATACCACCAAAAGCCAAAAAATTAAAACAAAATAACACCTCAATGACTTGGTTAAAAAACAATTAAGCAAGAAGCAATGTAATCCAATAGAAGTTTTACTTCTGAGCTGCTATAAGTAGCATGGTTTCAAGTTATGCCTATTTTGTTAGTTCATTATTAAAAATTCAATGGTATATCACAGAATCACAAAATGACTAAGGTTGGAAGTTGGACAGCCAGGTCCCCTGATCAAGCAAGGCCACCTAGAACAGGTTGGCCAGGATAATGTTCAGATAGTTTCTGACTATCCATGAGGTGAGAGACTCTACCACCACTCTGGAGCATCCGTGCCAGTGGCCTGTCAGCCTCAAAATTAAAATATTTCTTGATGTTCAGGAGGAACCTGTGTTCCAGTTGTGCTCATTGCCTCTGGACCTGTCACTGAGCACCACTGAAAAAATACTTGCTGCATCCTCTATACACTCTCTAATCAGGTATTTATATACATTAATAAGACCCCTCCTCAGCCTTCTCCAGGATGAAAGATACCAGCTGTCTCAGATTTTACTCACAAGAAAGAGATTCTAGTTCCTTCATTATTTTATTGACTTATTAGACTCTCTCCAGCATCTCCAATTCTCTTCTACACTGGGGTGTCCATCACCAGACACAGAACTCGAGGTGTGACCTCACCAGTGCTGAATAATGGAGAAGGATCAACAGCCTTGACCTGCTGGCAGTAATTTACTTAATGCAGCTCAGGGTAGCATTTACTTTCTTTGCTGCAAGGTCACATTGCTGGCTCATGTTCAACTTGGTGTTCACCAGAAGCCTCAGGGCCTTTTTTCAAAAGCTGATTTCCATTTGATTTCCCCCTGCAAGGTATTGGTGCATGGGGTTGTTCTTCCACAGGTGCATTATTTTGCAGTTCCCCTTGTTGAACACCACGAGGCTCCTGTCAGCCCATTTCAGCTTATCGATGGCAGCATGACCTACTGGGGTATCAGCCACTCCTTCTAGCTGGGTGTCTGTCATCTGCAGACTTTCTAAGGGTACATTCTGTCCCATCATCAAGATCATTCACGAAAATGTTGAACTGGACTGGACCCAATATTGACCCAATATTGACACTGCTGGTAACTGGCTTTATGATAACCTGCAAGCCACTGATCTCCACTCTCTGGGACAGCCATTCAGTGGGGTTTCAAGCTACCTCATTGCTCACCCAGTTTGCGTATCAACAGCTTTCCTATGAGGATCTTGCAGGAGACAGTGTTGAAAGCCTCACTGAAGTTCAGATACAGATAATATTCATTGCTCTTCCCTCACCTATTGATTTAGTCCTAGAATGTTATTGGGTAGGATGAACATGACTTCACCTTGGTTAAACCATGCTGACTGCTCCTGATGACTTTCTCAACCTTCATGTGCCTGGAAATGGTTTCCAGGGTTAGCTCCTCCATCACCCTCAGGGACTGAGGTGAAGATGTAGACCCATGGATCCTTCTTGCCATTCCTTAAGACTGGAGGAAAATACAACTCTTTGTCTTAGAACCTAAGTAAAAGATCCAATGTCTAAAGCATGCAAAGTAAAAATTAAACATAAAACCTCTCATATTTGGAATAAAAAGAACAGTCATGAAACCAGTAACAAAATAAAATGGATATTGCTGAAAGGCACAAGTTACTGGTATATTACAGATTCAGGTTTTCTTATCCAAAATTATTTTGAGGAAATTCTTGTCTTATGTTGGAATAGAAGTATCCTAAACAATGAATTTTTTGAAGTAATTTTAAAAATCAGTAAGTTTGTAATTTTTTTCACTTTGCTCATTTTTTAGAGTACTACAGCGCTCTACTGGTTTTACTATAGTGCAATATAAAGGAAGATCAACTTAGGCTAGTATAATTCTCTCTCAAACACTTTTCTAATTACATGAAAGATTGCAACTATAACCGTTTATTGCTACATGTTGAATAAAAACAATGCCCACACAAATGTTTAACCTAATACTGAATATTGCCTCTCTTTCCAAACATGTACAAAAAGACCTGCAATAACCTTCACAGTCCAGGCTTCTAGTCAGTTTGCAGGACTTCAAAACAATCTTCTGTGATCAACTTCACTTCCAAGACCCTTGTTCTTTCAGATATTGCACCCAAATACTTTTAAGAATCACCCTCCATTTTATTCCTCAACTCAACCAAAGTGGTAAATACATTTCTTTATAACTGTGAAAGCAATCTTTACATGAAGTTCCTCTAAGAGCAGGCATACTACAATGAAAACCTCAGGAAAAGTGCTCAGGATAGAAGCAGGACAGAGGGAATATGGCCACAAGATGTTGACAATCACGGAATCATAGAACTGTTTGGGTTGGAGGGCACCTTAAAGACCAGCTAGTCTTTAAGTGTTCTAATACCCTGCCATGGGCAGGGACCCCTTCCACAAGACCAGGTTGCTCAAAGCCCCATCTAACCTGGCCTTGAACACTTCCAAGGATGGGGCAATTCTTTGGGTAACCTGTACCAGTGTCTCATCACCCTCACAGTAAAGATTTTCTTTCTAATATTTAATCTAAAAGCTGCCCTCTTTAAATAGAATTGTCCTATCACTGCATGTCTTTGTAAAAAGTCCCTCTCCAGCTCTCTTTCAGGCCCCTTTACATGCGGGAAGGCTGCTCCAGGTGTCCTTGAGACTTTTCTCACCCAGGCTGAACAACCCCAACTCTCTTAGCCCGTCTTCAGAGGAGAGGTACTCCAGCCTTCTGATCATCATTATGACCCTTTTCTGGACCCACTGCAACATCTTTCTTATGTTGGTTCAGTAAATTCAAATGAGTCTTTAATAAAGGCAGCCATGTGACCAACTTAAGACAGTCGAAGAATGCACTGCCATTGAAACAAAGTCTTACCAGCTTCTTCTCTTCTAGCCATAAATTTCTATATGCCGTCATGCTGGATGAATTTTCTAGATGCATCTGTTTCATCAATGACAGAAAATCTCTTTGTTGACAGTCACAACAAAATCAAAAATTTCTGAACAGCAAGAAAGCATCAGGTTGACCTTAATTATTGTGAAATTTCATCATTTGTCAACACACACAAAAATTCCTAAGTAAATTCTCATTGTGTTCAATGTTCACTTCCAGTTTTATCCGGCTTTGATTTTCATTCATTAGCATAAGCTCAAAATTTATCAACTCCTCTCATCAGATTTGGCTCATTTCTCAGTTTAGGTCAACCCTCAACAGCGACATTTCCAGTGCCCACTCATACAGCTTAGTTATTCTATGACAGGGGTCAGCAGATGGCACTATTACACATTTTTTAATACTATACTTTTTATTGTAAATCTTTCTTGAACAGAAATCTTTGCTGTTTTGATTGGTGCATGTGCAAGCATGCACACAAAAGATCAGTTTCAGTAGAACAACTCTAGCATTGTACTCAGGGTGTTCAGGCTGCAGCTTATGAAAAAAATCTGCCTACGTAACATCTAATAATTACTTCTCTTTCAAGGTCACAATCTGTTAAACACCAAGTATAGCTGACATACAGCTAAACTCAAACCATTTTTTCTGTCTAATAACAAATGGACATGAAAGCCACAGTAATTATCACCACAATGAAACAAAGTTGCATAAACACACTAGTCCACAACTAGACTTCCCTTTCCTCTATAAAGTAGAATGTCTAGCAGACTGACATATGTACTAGAGAACAAAATGAAAGATAAATATTGCTTACATTCTCTTGCAGTCATGCAACCCACCCCTTCCTTTCTATAAATTAAAAGAGTATTTACAATACCATTGCTTAGACTGGGATTATTTAATCTTTTTCCTTAGATTAAACTGAAGAAAGTAATATTGAAAAAAAAAATAAAATAAATTGCCCTGGGAAAGATTTCTAATCTTAAAGAACAAAGAAAAGACTGAAAACATGCATCATGAAAGTTTCATTTTTTTAAAAAAGCAACATGTCAAGCATTCAAACTGCCTTTTGCACATGCATCATTTTCTAGAAGCTTACTCAGCTAAAACTTTACCTATATATGTCATTCAAACTGAACAGACAGCATTTCTTCTTTAGCTATATATTTCATCCTTGTTTACTACATTCATTCTGGCCCTGAAATTTCTGCCTATTCAACTATTCTGAATGAATTCAGCTCTTTCATCCTGCTAGTTTACTGTAAAATTAATGCAATCTAGAGAAAGCATAGAGACATCGTTTCTATTTAAGCAAAAGCTATTAATGGTGTAAACTAGTTTAATACTATGTAAACAGATATAACAGAATGCATTTTCTTGCTCTTAATGCAGTACATTTTCCTGCAACAGAGTCACTGAGAAGTTGTTTCCATAAAGTAGAGTATTGAAAATTTTACCAGACTAGAATTCTCCCCCCATCCTTGCTCACACAGCCCTCCTCTCCTTCAAATAGCTTCATGCTTGTTCAGTATTCGGCAATTCCCATGATGTTAGCTGGAGCAATCATTTCTCCCCTTCATCTTAGTGACACCAATACTCAAAGGGAATTCAGAGTGGCAAGAAGGATTAAGTTACCTCTTCAGAACCTGCCTCAATTCTGGAAACAGTCAGAGGTCTGGGGTTATTGGAATGACAATGCTTTAGTAGAGAGGCACACAGATTACAGGATAATACTGATGTTGAAGCACATGGTAATGTCTAGAAAAACACCAGAACGAGGAGTGATTGCTGATCAGTGGAGACCACAGCAAAATGCTGGGATATTTGGAGCAACCTACTTCTCTGGGCTGACTGTGCTGTTCCACTTTTGCAGTCCTCTCTAGCTTTCATTCCTGCTCCAATCACTGAGAAGGAACTTGCAGCATCACTGCAGGAACCCATTCAAAGGATTCAAGATTGTATAAATATTTAAGTATTTATTCAAGTTGGAATAAACTAATGACAATCTCTTTTGGCCAAAATTACTACTTTTAGTTCCAAATTCCTGAGAACCCCAGTAAAAACAAAGTCTGTACCAATTATTTGAACTAGACTCGCCTTTTTGTTTTTTAATTTGAAACAAAACACAGAGATTAAAATTGAGCTATCACAATATACGAGAGTTTAATGACTTTCAGGAGCAAAATAAAATAATAATGATAAATTTGCATATTTCACTTAATGTCTTCAGCAGTTACACTTCTTGGACTTATTACTAATTTCATAGCCACTTGCTTTTCTTCATCTAATTAATCTAACCCTTCAATTTAAGTCTTTAAACAACTGTGATAGCTGGACTTCCAAATGACATTACAGCAGGACAGTATGGTCTAGGAAAAAAGTAGTCAAACAAGTTTAACTGCTTGTTGTGGTCAGTGTGGGAAGACACCATAATTTTCAGGTTCAGTAAGATGTATCTAGAGTAAATATTTTGCCATTCAATGTTTATTTTTTTTTTAATTGTCCATGCTCTTGAAGATTTCATGACTGGATAGAAACTATATTTTCTAGCTAATTAAATACATTTGAAATGCTATTTTTAAAAAAAATTCTCTGAAAGAAGGGGAAAAGTATTATCTCAAGATAAAAGGATGGAAATGTTCTGTGTATTGTATCAGTTTTTTAAATTATTTTTCATTTTTTTTTCACTTTGTCATGAAATTAAGAATAAAAAATAGGTTTTCATAGCCAGACATGATATAAATCTGAAAGTGAAATGCTGGTTTTGCACCAAACATGGAATTTATGGCATGACAATCCAAAACAAAAACAAAAATCAAAACAAAAAACAAAAAAACCAAACAAAAACAAACAAAAAACCCCAAACAAAACAAAAAAGCTCAAACCAACTAATTTCATCAATGGTTCTTTTCAGTTGGTGGGTCAGATAATGAATCAATGACTCAATTACTAATCTGAAAGACAAAGCATGATTCATATTCTATCTTGTCTTTTCAAACTCTATTTCCAATGTTGCAATCCAGAAAAGAGTATTTTATTTTTCTAAAACAAACTTCCCATCCTCCTATTCTTACTGTTACAGTAAGGAAGTTTGATGGGTATAGACCACACTTTTTCTCAGGATGTTACAGTCTCAAACACTGCACTGTTTGCTCTCTAAGAAAACAGTATTTGCCAATGCAGATACAGTTTAGGAGAGGACAGGGATGGTTTACTCCTACCCAATGGCAATGACCAGTGTTAGAACTTTCCAATGCCAAGTCATTAGAGAAGTACTTCTCAAGTTTCCTTCAGTAAGCACGGGAAAGCACAATCACACACAGCACAAACTCCTAATTAACAAAGATTGCAGCCAGTGAATTTCCCTTTATTAGCAAGTCAGATTTAAAAAAAACAACCATATACCAAAAACAAAAACATAACTCTGAAATATCAAAGCAAAACTAATTGTTGAGTCATTTCTCTAAAGAAAAGACTACAAAAATTCTGCCTCTAATGCGCAATGTATGGAGAGGATTAGCACAATTTACCTTCTCCACAAGATGCAGATTTTGCTTGATTAAAGTGAGTATTCTTTATACATATTAAGACTTCCTTTTCTTTCTGCTAAAAAGAAAAACATGGTTGGACTACACTAAAGTTTCCATCCTGCATGTCTTGCAGAACCCTAGTACCTTGCTGGGTCTTCCTCCTTTTTCCTCTCTCCCCAGACACCTAGTACTTGTCCTTGCAGGAAGAAAGAGGACGGGAGACAAAGCAGCAGCTTACACTTGCTTGCAAAAATGCAGCAACATTTCTGAGAAGATCTACAGATGCTGTGCCCTGAAGGATCATTACCAAGACTTCCAGCAGAGTATGATTCTCTGTATATAAAGCAGCATAGTAATTGCTCTAGAGACAGACAAAAACCAAACAGCAAACACCAACTGACCTTTTTTTTGTTTTTTCTTATTACTTATTGTAACAAATGTCCCCTTTCTATTACTGTAAAATAACTGCCTGTATTTAGATGCTTAACAAATATTTTTCTTCTATCAGAACAGTTACAGAAGGAACTCAAACCAGCAGCATTGTGAATACACAAGAAAAATTGTCCCTGCCTTTAGAGAGCCTGGCTTGAATTTCACCACGCCGGCAAAAAGAGAGAATGTCCCATATCTGTAAGTCATTCAAGACTAAACCAAGAAAATAACATGTCTCTAAGTCAGTTCAATTCCTCATGTCTAAAACTGCTTAAATAATTGAGAAATTTATTCTTTAATAATAAAGATTAATTAAACTAAATTTTAAATTACGTTTGAAATTACCATATAAACTGTAAACCTGCTGTAGTAATGCATGGTCTGATTAAGGCTTCTAACAAATAAATTCAGCTAAACAGAATAAAGTCATTGCTTAAGTATTAAAATCTGTTTGCTGAAGGACTAAACCATTACTCAACAAAGAAGTCTCAACTAGACTTTTAGTCCATTCGTTATTAAAGTTTAGTAGTATTTTCATCATTATCAGCTCATTCAAATTGCTGAAATAGCCTAGGACACAAAAAAACCCAAACCCCACATCCCTTTTTAATCAATGAATATAAGTGAAAAGGCAGACATACATGTTCTAACGTCACGAAGAACTAGGAACTCAGTTAACTGAGTCTCAAACTGCCTGCACTATTTCAGTAGCTGTTTTAAATGAAAAGATTTTGAGGAACTGCAATTAGAACACCTAAAATTACACATATTTACCAACAAAAGCAGTTCTAAAATCCTAGCTTTTAGATGCTCGCTGACAGAAAGGCAGCTTCAAGGTCAGAATGAGGCTTTATTTAGGAGTATATTAAAACATCTTAATGGCAAAAAGCACTGAACTTTCCTTTCGAAATGCAGCTGAAAAAGCACAGAAGTAGAAGATACAGTGATAGCTGAAACACCATAAAATTAATACAGTTCTGATACTCTGAAAATACACATGTATCACTTTAATAAATTATTTGAATTAGGATTATGACTTAATTTTAGAAAATTCTTTATCAAACTCCCAAAGGCTTAGATATGTACCTACCCCTCTTACCACATCCCACCCCACAAAAAAAGTCTTACTCAATTAGAGATTTCAGGAAAGTATACCACTAAATGGTTATATTCAAATTAGCTCTGATTTCTGAAGTCACATAATCCAAGAAGAATCTATGGGTTGTTTTTTTTTATTTGAAAGCCATCAACATTCAGGAAAAACAAACAAACAAAAAAAAAAAAAAGGGGCAGGAACATTAGAAATCCCTGTGGTTTCTGTCTAGGGTTGCAGTTTGCCTCAGTGACAACTAATCAGACAACTAATTGTAAGCACTGATGTGATTTTATAGGCTAGAAAAACTTCTCTATGGCCTTTTCCAAATCTCCTGTGAGAAAAGACAAGAAAAACAAGTAAGGTTCTAAAAACTAGGCCCTGAAAACAACCATGGATTTTGATGTAAATCCAAGAAACAGGCTTTACCAGTAGGATTACTGGAGAACAGTGAAGTTTGTTACATTTCTGACTTCTAAACAAAAGAAACAGTGACTTTTTTCCTCCATAGACACTATCAGCCCCTTCTTAGGCCCGCATTTAATATTCTAGAATTAGAATTTAAGCCATTTAAGAAATGAAATTTAATATTAAAATATTTAATGCAAAAAAGTATTATTTTTTTAAAGGCAAGTTTTCTGTTTTGGAAACCTGCCATTATGGTTGTTTAAGCTATCACTTCATTTGACCTAGAAATATTTCCTGTCTGTATATTTTAAGTGAAAAAGTTAATTTGAACTCCTCTTACTGAAAGCCATTTTAAACATTTAGAATTACCATTGCATTATCTGTATATGGAATGCATAGTAATTTCACAGTATAAGTTTAAATAGTCAAGCTGTTGACAAAAAAAGATTAAAAAATCATAAGAGTGCATTCTAACAATATGGGGGGAAAAAGAAGCCACCTTTGATACTTGCAGTAAGTATGACAGTTTGTAAAGACTTGAAAGCTCTTACAAACCAAGAGCTTAGGACCATCAATGTAATGTGGTAAGACTTACTTAAAAAAAAAAACCAAACAGAACAGGAAAAAAAACCCAACAAATCTAACCAAGAAAAAATCCCTCCACACTTCTAAAACTTACTTTTTCGATTAAACTGACTGTATCATGGAAAGTCTGACTATCTCTTTGGAAAAGGATTGTGACTGCTTTCAACTAAGACAGACATTCCTGACTCTTCTGGAATTATTCCAGCTGCCTCACAACAAAATTATTCCATGTCTGGTGTCTACCAATTATCCAACCACTGCTCTGGGAAAAGACTGGTTGAAGCCTCTTCTGTATTTGTAGCCTTGCTGGCAACATCATCTCAGTATTAGAGAGTGATTCCCAATTCACAAGCTGAAAAGTATCTACTTTGCCCTACGTAACTCTCTGTAAGTCACTGTAGACCTCTTTATGTGGACTGGTTTCTCTCAAGCACATACAGTCTGTGGGGAAAAAACTTTGGATAGATGCACACACAAATTTCCAAAGCAAATTCTACAACTGCTATTAAATCAAAGCAAAGTAGATATAAATATTTAAGATAAGGGATCAGGACAGTGCTTTCAAGCATGATTACCTTCAAACTTCCCTTGTTTCTTTTCTACCATGAATGAAGGATCTTATTTTTGCAAATACCATTTTCAGTGAAGGAGAATATTCTTTTTGATAGTCCACAGCAGAACATCCATGACAGAGTGAACTACATTCAAAACAACCTTTAATACTGTGCTTCTTATGAAGGATTTAATTAAGAAAAGCTGTATCATAGCATTCAAGACTTTTGGGATCACAGAGATCTAGATGTTATGCAATATCCTTATAAAAACAGAAATGCTGGAGCAACAATAGAACAGAGCTCTACTGTAACCAGACTGAAATTTCCATGGAAAAGAAATCTGCTAATCAGTATGTACTAGTTCTGTATACAAAATAGGGATTAACCTATTTTCCTCCATGTACCATCTGGATGCTAGGCAAATGAAAAAAATCTCTTTTCACCTGCTACAAAATTTAGACACTTAATCATATTGTGCTAAGATCTGCATTAGATATGCATATTCATATCCCATTGCATTAAAACTCAGAGCTACTCCTGCATGTTTCATGTTCCCAGATACTGACTTGAATTCCCTGCATTGCTCACAAGATAAGCGTTACAAGAGTAAAAATCTTACAAAATTCATTGTTTTTATTGCAGAAACAAATACAGAGATGAAATAATCAAAAAATGGCCTATGCTAGCTTACAGATTCTTTTAAAACATGTTCAGATTTTAGCTAATGTGAAACTTCACAAGCTAAATGGCCCAAATCAAAATGCGCATTTTAAGAGAGTATGAACTCTTACATCTTTAAAAATAATCACCAAAGACTTCTGCTAGTTTCATAGAATAATTTATGTTGATCTGTAAATGCCAGCAGGGAATCTAAAAGCAGTACTCTATTTTAGAACAAGCACTGCCACAAAAAAAAATAGCTGTTCTTTTGAAACTGTTTGATACTTAGTATTTCTTTTTCACCTCGCCTCCACATAAGACACACCAACCACTAAATTGCTTCTCTTTCAAAATGAATAGTTATCATGGATGAGCTTTGCTGTCAATGAAGAGCTGATACCATAAAAGACATTGCATCTATCTGTTCTAAAATCTTTGAGGTCCACTAAAAGACTATGTGAGCCATTATGACATCTTTTGTGTTGAATTTGGAATTAAAGAATTTTCCCAGCAGGTCTAAGGCTTTATTTACTGTCCATTTTATACAAGAAGAGCAAAAATGCAACTGCTACAGAAAAGTGGAGTCTTTCTCTGCTGACCAATAATGGAAAGATACTCTTTCAGAAGGAGACTTGAACATTCCATATGTTATACAGGTGATAAATATCTTGTACAATCTTACCAGTAATTGCATGGAAATAATCTCTTAACAGACAAAATGCCTGCTACTGTTGACAAGTTTATGAAGGATGGAGCTGCTACCAGTTAAAGGCTTTTGACTAGAATAAAACTGTTCTAAGCTGTTGTGTTTATCAGATTATTGTTGTGCTTATTGCCTACGTTACGGCACAGGCAGATCCTAGAGGAGTCTCCTGAGCAGTATCCATTAAATAAAATTATGCTTCATCTTCATATCCTCATTAAGTGAGGTGGTATAACAAGTTAGAAATTATTAAATCCTTTAGTAAGATGCCTCTACATCCACATCCACGTGGCACTGATAAATGACCAGCTATATTAAGTGAGGCATGCAGTCTGTATGAAAGATATGTTAATAGCCCTGCACCTACATACAAGAAACTGTAGTCCAGCAAGACATGAACATCTGTGCAAAAGAGTAATCAAAAGGTCTGAACAGGAAAAAAAAGCTTGATTGAATGCAACTCATCCTGCACCTCTTTTGAGCATTCTCTGGTGGCAAGCAAGAATTGAGGATACCTATTGAATTGACAGAAAAGGCAAACTTCCTTGTCAGAAGTATCTTGTGCTCAGAGGAAATGTCTTCAGACAAAAGATGCAGAGGCAAACAGTTCATCCATCATATGAAACAGTGAAGTGTGTTAAATAGTGCTTATCCCCCCTTTCTCCCAAAAAGGGAAAAATCATATTCATCTAGGAAAAAACTCACATGGTAACAACTTTATTAATAGTATTTATCAGTGTTGCCTGGGAGTAGTCTGAAAATAGTGCTGGCAAATTAAAGGATGACCAGAATGAAACCATGA
Source organism: Pseudopodoces humilis (assembly GCF_049639895.1). Classification (NCBI taxonomy): domain Eukaryota; kingdom Metazoa; phylum Chordata; class Aves; order Passeriformes; family Paridae; genus Pseudopodoces; species Pseudopodoces humilis. The sequence continues at coordinate 66,047,828 of NC_142201.1, forward strand.
AAATATGACCCCTTGCTGTAAGACGGAGAGAATGGTCAACTCTCAGTTGACCCTGACCTTGTCCAGGATCTGCTGCTCCAGCTGGATCCCTACACATTTATGGGGCCTGGTGGGATTCATCAAAGAATCCTCAAACAGCTCACCGGTGCCACTGAAAAGCCTCTCTTGATGACTTGTGATGGTCTTGGGAATCTGGAGAATTTCCAGCTGTCCTGCTTGTTCTGCTTGTCAAAACCGATTTCCTTTTATAACCATGTAACCCACCTACTTGATCTTGGAAGGCCAGTAGATGCTATCTTTTTGGATTACAGAAAAGCTTTTGATACTGTTTTTCTCACAGTAACCCTCTGGACAAAGTGTCCACATTCAGCTGGATAGCTATGTTACAGGAACAGTGAGCAACTGGTTCACAAGTCAGGCACAAAGAGTTTTAGTGGATGGGGTGACATCAGGCTAATGACTGGTCACTAGTGTAGTTTTGCAGGGCCCCATCCTCAGCCCCATTCTCTTCAACACCTTTATTAATGGCTTGGACACAGGACCTAGAGGAATACTAAGTTTGCCAACAACACCACATTGGGTAGAGCTGTCGAATCCCTAGCAGGCAGAGGCCCTGCAGAGACCTTGAGAAATCAGAGAAATGGGCAATGACAAACCATACAAGGTTTAGCAAGGAAAACTGCCAGATTCTACACCTGGAATGGCAAAACCTTGGCTGTGTGTATAGACTGGAGAATGAGTAGCTGGAAAGCAGCACTGTCTAAAGGGACCTGAGGGTCCTGCTCAATGACAAGCTGAATGTAAGTCAGCAGTGCCCTGGCAGCCAGGTGGTCCAGGTGCGTCCTGTCAGGCACAGCATTGCCAGCTTGGCAAGGGAGGGGAGTGTCCCACCCTGCTCTATTGTGGGGCAGCCTCATCATGAGTCCTGTGTGCAGTTTTGGGCACCAAAATATTAAAAAGACACTGAGCTATTAGAAAGCATCTGAAGGAGGGCCATGAGGATGGTGAAGGATGTGGAGGGAAAGCTGTATGAGGAGTGTCAGAGGTCACTGGGTCTGTTCAGCCTGGAGGAGACTGAGGGGAGACCTCATTGTGATCTTCAGCATCCTCATGAGGAGAACTGGAGGGGCAGGCACCGATCTCTTCCCTCTTGTAACTGGTGACAGGACTCAAGGAAACAGCATGAAGTTGAATCAGGGGAGGTTTAGGTTGGATATGAGGAAAGTTTTTTTACTCAGGGTGTTTGGGCACTGGAACAGGCTCCCTAGGGAGGAGGTCACAGCACCAAGCCTAACAGAGTTCAAGATAGGTTTGAACAATGCTCTCAGGCACATGGTGTGACTCAGGGTGGCCTGTGCAGGGCCAGGAGCTGGACTCAATGACCCTGATGGGCCCCTTCCAGCTTAGCACATTCTATAATTTTGTTTTCCCATACTTCCAGTGGGGAACCCAAAAAAGAGAAGTATGGAAGAAATGAGAGATCTAGCTGAGTAAAAGCATCTATGAAAAAACCTGAGGAGGTGGTTCTTCTGTGCAAACTGGGATGACTACGATGATACAGAACTTCTTTATCACTGATTTCACTGCATTGCTACACTTTTATGCAACAATACTGCATAAGCATGCATAGTACCCCCTTCATTTGGCATCCTCTTCTCAATTCTGAATGCCACTCCTATACTTCACACTGTAGGCTCTGCAGCCTGCCTAGTATAAAATAACAATACTGAATCTGTTCTTAGAAAATGAAAAATAGTCCTGATTAAATACTGATTCATTTTGAAGCAAAGTAAAGGTGAAGTTTAAAAGACTGGAAAAACCATATTCTAGAACAATTAACATGAAAACTGTTGATTGCTAGCAAGAACAGCTACACTGCTGATTTGTATTACACACATGCTTTCTAATTCAAACAAAAGAGTCAGAACAGGTACAAAAATAGCACATATACACACTGAACACAATGAAGGTAGTGAACAATATATTTAAATGTGTATATATACATATTTTCATGGACAATTAGTCACGTGCTTTTTAATGATGTGTCATAAATATACAACCACTTAATGCTGATAATAGTTGCACCATAGTACACTGTGGTACATGATGAAAATCATGGCTAGTAAGCTTTAAATTCTAGATTATTTATTGATACTACACCACTGCTTGCTAAATCACTCATATAGCTATCCCCTTGACTGCTCAGGTATCCATAATATGAAATGTGAACCCCAGAGTAGGATGGGGTGACTTAGTACAAATATTAAAAGTTAATGAAAACTTTTCATCAATGGCATTCTTATGTGAACACTATAAATCAAGTATATTATCTGCTTTTTCTTAAATCAGGATAATGAGTCTCCTGTAAAAACATCTACAGAAATTAGGAAATACATATGGCATGTGTTTGCATGACCCTACAAAAAATCCTTCAAGTATTTTGCAACACTGATATATCTAAGCTAACATAAGCCAAGATAGTCTAAGAAAACAGCCAACTTTGTCATTCCAAAAATAAATGTTCTTTTAGAACTAAACACTAAACTTTGGGTGACTGGATGATATTTTAACATATTATGCTCTTAATACATGTAATATGTCCTTGTCTTTAAGTCAAAGACATACCAGATGAAGAAGTTACACAACAGCAAACAAAACGCAACAAAACACAAAATCATCAAGGTTGGAAGAGACCTTTCATCTAGGCCAAACATCAACACAGCACCTCACAAACATCTCTTAGCCATACCCACAAGTGCCACACCATCCACAATTTAATACTGTAAAAAGGTATAGAAATTAAATGAAACATTAACTAGAATAAATTTCTGGTCTGTTCAGCAGATTAAGTTCATTTTAGAACAACATATTGCTTGTCTAGACATGAGGGGTTAAACTGCCTAATTTGGGCTGCATGAAAGACATGTCTAATATTTGTTGTTGCTGCTGTTTTGTTTGTTTGTTTGTTTTACTTAGATCTTAGATCAAGCAGTTTTTTAAGAATCTAGGAAAAATATTATTCATATTATGCATTTTATGTCCGTCAGTAAATGGCTCATTAAGTAATAAAAACTCAGGGCTGTCCCTGCTCTGGTATAAATTGTCCATGGACTTCAGCTACTCAGAAGTGTCACTTCTTCAGACAGGCTCTAATTGCCTCAGGTGTACACATACTTGAGTAGAAACAGTTATACTAAAGGCAAAATTTACTTTTGTTGTATTAGCAACACTGGAATGCTTGAGAGATGCACACCTCAAAATACATAAAATCCACTTTAGACCTAGACATGGTTTCACATGATTTCAAGGATGTTTTCAATTTGCATACTCATGTGCATTGTATTATTTGCACTCTTCAAAATTCAGAAAAAAAGTGCAGATAAAATAATCAGTCATTTCCTTTGCTCAGTCATATAGTGCAGTTCTAAATACTTCAGTCTTAAGAATGACTAACAAGCTTGTTAAATTATTTTAAGTAGATTTCTACAAATATGTAATGTAGAATCATTTAGGTTGTGAAAAACCTTTGAGATCACCAAATTCATCTGTTAACCCAGTACTGTCAAGTCCACCACTAAACCATATCCCTCAGTGCCACATCTACCTATCTTTTAAATACCTCCAAGGACAGAGACTCAACCATTTCCCTCAGCAGCATGTTCCAATGCTTGACAAGCTTTCTTGTAAGGAATTTTTTCCTACTATCCAGTCTAAACTTCCACTGGTACAACTTAAGGATGCTTCCTCACAATCCTATCACTTGCTACCTGGGAGAAGAGACTAATCCCTCCTTTCAGGTAGTTGTAGAGAATGATGTCTTCCCTGAGCCTCCTTTTCTCCAGGCTAAACAACCCCAGCTCCCTCAGCCACTCCTCATAGGCCTTGCACTCCAGACCCTTCCCCAGCTCTACTGCCCTTCTCTGGACACACTCCAGCTCCTCAACATCCTTCTTGCAGTGACAGGACAAGAACTGGATACAGGATTCAAGGTGTGGCCTCACCAGTGCCGAGTACAGGGGGACAATCACTGCCCTGGTCCTGTTGGCCAAGAACTTGGACTGTTCTTGGCCAACAGCCAGGAAAAAGGACCAGCACCTCCAGGTCCTTTTTTGCTTCCCAGCCACTCTGCCCCCAGCCAGTAGTGCTGCATGGGGTTGTTTAGACCCAAGTGCAGGACACTGAGCTTCTCCTTGCTGAACTTCATACAATTGACATCAACCCTTTGATCCATTCTATCCAGATCTCTGGAGAGCCTTCCTGCCCTCCAGCAGATCAACATTCCCACCCAGCTTGGTCTCACTTGTAAACTGACTGAGGGTGCACTCAATCCCCTTGTTCACATCCTTGAAAGGACATTAAATAGGGTTGGTGCCAGCACTGTTCCCTAGGGCACACCATTGGTGTCTGGCCACCAGGCTTTCTCAAGGACTTTGCCCATTCAATCAGTTTTTTGCCCAGCAAAGAGTGCACTTGTCCAAGCCATGATCAGCCAGTGTCTCCAGGATAATGCTGTGAGAAAGTGTTTGTAAAGCTTTACTGAAGTCTAGGTAGACAGCATCCACAGCTTTTCCCTCATCCAGTAAGTGGGTCACCCTGCCACAGAAGGAGATTAGCTTGGTCAAGCAGGACTTGTCTTTCGCAAACCTCTGTTGGCTAAGCCTGATGTCCTGGTTGCCCTGTGCATGCCCTGTGATGGTACTCAACATGATCTGTTCCTGGCATGATCTTCCCTGGCATCATGGTCAGGTCGACAGGCCTGCAGTTCCCCAGATCCTCCTTCTGACCATCCTGTTAAATGGGTATCCCATTTGCTAAACTCCAGCTGACTGGGGCCTGCCCATCTAGTCAGAGCTGCTGGTGAATGATGTAAAGTAGCTCAGTGAGCACTTCTGCCAGCTCCCTCAGTAGCCTTGGGATGGATCCTATCCGTTCCATAGACTTACACATGGGTTAAGTGTTGCAGCAGGTTGCTGACTATTTCCTTTTCGATCATTCATTCTGCTCCCTGTCATCCAGCTCAGGGGTCCGAGTACCCTGAGAACAACCGGTCTTACTATTAAAGGCTGAGTCAAAGATGGCATTAAGTACCTCAACCTCTTCCTCATCCTTCACCACTATCCAAGAAAGCATGGAGACTGTCCCAAGATTTCCTTTCGTTATTAACGTATTTATGAATACATCATGGCAATTAAATTGAATTTTCCAAAACTGATCAGGAACTACAAGAAGTCATCTTCTGCTAACATAGGAGTTTGTCTCACAGAATTAGGAAAGGATCATGAGGGGTTTTCAGTCTATGCTGAAAATCTAAATGGCTGAAAAAAGGAAAATTCAGCCTATACTTCAGCCTAACTATCTACAATACCTACAATATCTCAAATTCAGATAATGAAGTAGATGTATCTAAGCACATGATAAATTGCCCTTGTCTAGCTACACAAAAGCAGAACATGCTACGGCACACTCTTCAGGGCCTAGAAAACAAATGCTATAAGCATATAATGACTGACCTTGCCCTTCCATTGCAGCCTTCTCACAATATTACACTAAAAATTTAAGATTGATTATTTATATTAGTGATATTCTAGAGTTTCTTTTTCTTTTTTTTTTTTTATTTTTTTTATTTTAAAAAGATCACCTACAATTTTGTGCTTAAAGTTGCAGCCAACAATTTTTGAAGCATAACAATGAAGCCTTTCCCTTACTGTATTGCAGACAGATTTCTAGAAGAGTCAGGTCAAGATGAATGAATGTCATCAAAACCAAAGATCATCAAAAATCTCTGCAGTTTTCACACAAGGCATGTCTCTGACTTAATCTTATTTAACACCAAACTGTTTCTTAGCAAGCCCCAAACAATCCCAACTTCACAGATACTGTCTCCAAAGCTAATGAGCCATGACACAGAACAGCCTCCTTCCTCGGTACAGGGACAGCTACAGTTAAGTTCTCCTAGTTGAAGTTCCCATTTAGGATAATAATGTTTCATTAACCAGTTTGGTTATCCTGCTCCAATATAAATTAGTTTAGAGGAGGGGGAATAATACTTACAAACTGGCTAATTTATATATTAGATAGACCTTAAAATAAGTAAAGCTTCAAGCCTTTTGTCCTGCTCCACAGCAAAGTTGGAAGCAAACTTCTGTTTCTAGCAGGCCATTACAGCTCCCCTTCAGCTTCTTCAATCTGATAAAAGGAGCTAAAGAATTAAAGAAGTACTATGCATGCTGGAACTGTAGTGCTATAGTGGGAGAACAGGATTAGCATGCTAACAGGAAAGCAAACAGAACACTTCCCACCTACATAGAGCTGTATGACAAAAAGAATATCAGAGCTAATGTCAGATCACCAGTGTCAGCAGGAGTAGTAGAAAACTGCACATAGGAGAAGATGTATCGAAGATATTACTTCTGTATTTCCTCTCACCTCTCCCTCACAGAAGAATTTAATTAGAGGTTTAATTAAAGCCTGAGGCCAGAATAAAGGTTTTCATACTGAAAGAGTTCATAAAAACTGCCATGCAAGATCAGACAAAAAAAAACAAAAAACTATCTAGTAAAATACCTGTTTATTAACAAGCTATCAAAAGATACCATGGAAAAAATATAAGCATAGGGTAAGTGTATACATCACTTGGCCTAATTTCCTCTCCAGAACCTCCAGTATTTTATTGAAACTTCCTGAGCTAGTGGGTATATATATTTGTATGTGATGGCTTCTGCTGCAAAAGCCTATAGCAAATTGTCTCAGAACTTAACTACACATGATGTTGAAAAGCATCTTGAATTTTGAATGCTTTTTACTTGTTAGATTAACATAACTCCTAGTTAGAAGCAAGAGCAAATCTGTTCAATTCTGTATGATTATTTCAGCAGAACTCTACCCTACCGGCATGCTGTTCTGATCTTCTCCTTTCAACTACATTTGTAACGATTCCTTAAACTTCCCTTTCTGTGACTGAGGATTGAACTAACATTTTTATTAATTTCTCTCAATTACAAGGTTTCCTTCTCTGTATAGTAATGATCAACTGAAGATTAGATCAATATGTAGTATTAGGATTATTCCCTCTCCATATACATACTTATTTACATTGAACTGCATTATATCAGTTGAACTTTTTTACTTATCCTGAATTATTCTGTAGTATCTGCAAACTTTGACACCTCATTATTCATTCTTCTAAATAATTTATCAATACATTAAGAGCACAGGCCTCAGTTCAGATCCTTATGGAATTTCATTGATGACCTCACTTCAGCACGATATCAGGGCACTTATTTTTGTTCTTTTCATTGTACATTTTAAGCAGTCTTTACACGTGTAAGAATTTCTCATTATATCATGGTATCTCAAATTTTTTAAGAGCTTCTTATGGATGCTAGCTTTGGAGCAGGCTGCAGGCCCCATGGCCTCTCAGTCCTGCCTGAGAAGCTAGCCTGAGAATTCATAGGAGGATTTCAAAACAATCCTCAGAAACAGAAAACAACTGCCAGGTGCTGTTTGTCTGTCCTCTTGTTTTCCTTGCAGGAGAAAGTCAGGGGGTGGTGAATCCCACTGACCAATGATGGTGATGTGGTGATTTACTGACCAATAAGAGTTTCCTTTCAGTACTTTCCACGAACTAATCTATATAACAAGCCTAGAGCAATAAACTAGGAGATTTCTCCTGTTGTGACACTCCCTTGAGAGTCCGTGTCGTTCTTTCCCGCCGTTCCCAATTAGAACGACAGCTTCTGGCGAAAAATCAAGCTGAAAACACCGTATGATATTAAGTGTTCATGTACACAGTTTCCTTCAGAAAATGCTGCTCCTTAAAACACACTGAAATGTTTTCAGTGTTCACCCACATGCTTTCTTATTTTGAACAATGATTTCTAGCTGCTTGCCAGTATACTTAGCAGATATACTGACCTGAAACTCCACTGAGGTCCTCAGACCCATATTCATTATTATATACTATAAATGCATGTCTTCATATTTAAACTCCTTAGGAAGGCTGGTGAAGATGACTTGTACTTCCTAGCTGCTGCTAACGGCACAACATGTACAGTTCCTGCAAGGGCCAGTGGACTGGGATCAAGCAAGCAGCACAACAGGTAAATGCTGAATAAAGAATGGTCTCGTGCTGCTGAGCATGCTGCTGACTCACTCACGCAGCAAGGAACACCGCACTGCAAATCCCAGCTGACTCATGCAGCCAGTGGGTGCTCAGTAACACACACTCACCTTCAATGGAATCACCCTGAAATTGGAATAATGCTGCAAATATTGAACTGGGAGCAACAAAGACCTCAAGATAATAGTTTAGGTCAAGGAATTTCTTTATTTGTTTATTTTTAAGATAATAGTTCAAATGAGGGAGTCTGTTCTGATTAAGTTATTTATCCCTGGGAGAAAATGCACACATCACACACCTGTCACACTGTTGAAGGACTGCTGGAAGGTCAATCCATGCTACATGCCAAGCAGCTCTCCACAAGAGAGGAGGGTGATGCAAGTAACAGCTCCCTCAAAAGTCAGGCAACTGCTATGGAATCAGGTCCACAGTTTTGCTTGCACATTTGCTTCCCAACAATTAAACTTCTTCATGTTGTAGGACACGTCCTACTTTATTTAGAAAAAAGCCCAAGAACAGACACCCATCTCCCCAAATGAAACTACACATTCCCTTGATAAAAATTAAATGAAGCATACTAGGTTAATATACAGGTCAATGTGGGCTGAGGAAGAAGAAAGTCTTTAACATTCCCTCTTTTTCTCAGCTCCCTAAGATACTCATTAAGTAACAGATGTTGCTTTCATTTATCAGCAAGTGGAAACAACAGACTGATGATTTTATCTGTCACTAGTTACCGCAGAGGAGGACATTACAGGCACTGTTTGGACTATTTCCAATCTTATTTTGTGACATCATACTGCACTGAGCAGACTGCAGGCAACACTGAAACACCAGACTGCTGTTGAAGAACTACCAAGGCCTAGTACCACATTAGTTGGAGCCTGTATTAGATTCATAAAGCTTTAGAAAGTTTTTATTTAATCAACCTTTGACTCAAAAAAAAGCCAGCATTGAACCTGTTTAGAACAAGAATTAGAATGTCATGTACAGGAGCTGTATTTTTAAAATAATTATTTCAAAATCACTTCACATATTCTATCACTAAAGTGAAGAAAAAGGAACGAAATAGAATCTGATACTTAAAGACTGAATATCAATCTCCTTGGACAACAACCTTCAGAATATGTACATGAAAACAAACATTTTGGTTTTAGGCATCTTTTAACAGTCATTATATTGAATACTTGAACACAGTTGGTTTACTATTTATAACTTTACATATAAAGTTTAATACAACTTCATGAACTGTAAATTGCAACACTCATAAATATATAAATTATATGCTTTCCTAACATAAATCCTTATAAGTAACTGTTCTTCACTGCTAGTCAAATAAGATCATGCCTTCCTCATAAATGCCAATACCCAGAGTGACCTTGGGCAAATCATTATCACCTCAAGTAGGTAAAATTAAGTCTCAACCAGACTTTTCAACTGCAGCATCATAGAGACATGTCTGATTCCTTCAGCTTCATACCATTACAGTAACAATAAGTATGTTCTCTCACAGAAATTTTTAGATGCAATTGTGATATTCTGAAGCATCATAATCTTTTAAAATTTAGAAGACTCTGGATGTTCCAACTTTTATGTTCATCACAACAAATCTATTACACTGATGCAAGACTGCTTTGATACAGTTCTTCAGGATTATTTGCACTTACCTTTCTAATTTTACACCACCCATATCTGTTCTGTCTTCTAGCCAAAAAAACCTTCATTCCCTATCTAGATTTTCATTGTTAATTTTATTACTTATTAGCTATCTGTTGAGAAGAAAATAAATAAAATCTGAAAAGAAATGAGTATGGGCAAATCAGTGCTCTTTCTCTGGATGCTCAGTATATGTAAATAATCCCCACAGTCCCCAATTATAGTTCAATCTCATTTCTAACAGAAAATCTTTAATAATCTTATCAGTAAATTAAAATCCTTCTTTAAACACCTTATTCCCAAGCAAATGTAATTTCATGTTTAATTTACAGTCACTCATGTCCAGGGAAGAAGCAAGAACTTTTTGTGCCTACTTTATCTTTACAGTGTAACTTTAGAAATTAGGCAATTCTTAGAGTAAAAAGTGACACAGAGTAAGAGTAAATGACAAACCTTCCCTCTCCCCCATAACCCCCCAAAAAAAATTTTTTTACTTTTGAAATGTTCAACACTTTATCTAAATACCAATTTGTTCAGTCCAAAGACCTGTTCATCAGTGGCTAGATCTAGTTCTTCCTCATCTTAATATTTTTTAAATTTACACAGTAAAGTACATTTTCTAAAATCTAGCAGTATAGTGATTTTTTTTCTACTTTTTTTAAGCTGAAAGAAGTTTCTTCAGTTACCACTAGGTAAATAAAGCCCTGCAGCTCACCAGGCAGAAAGTGGCTATGTGCTGTACAACAACTGATACATGGATGAAGAAAGATTCAAAAAAGATGATGGACAAAGTAGGACATAAGGGTGATTCTGTAACAGAAATACAATGCGATCATCCTGTGTTACAAGCTCTTAAAGCTCCACCACTGTAACTGCGGCTGGATTTTGATCCTGGCTGACTGCTCCTTAAGAACAGCCAAAGGCAATGCTTCCACCTTTGCTGACAGAGATAAGGTATGTACCCTGCAGGTGGCACATAACCTTTTTCTTCCCCTATATGAAAGTCTTACAGAAATAGCAAAAGAAAGTAATTCAAACTCTGAAGGTAATGTAAGTTTACAACTCTAGGAGTTAGAAAGAATGAAAAAAGACAGTCTTCCTTGCTTCTAAGCTCTGTGTGAGGATAAGCATTGACTCGATTAGCAGATACAGTTCAGGAACAAATTTCTGAAGTTAATGCCACGAGCTTCTTTATCCTATACATGTGGGACTATAAAAAAACCCCTGAAGAACTAACATCCTAGTTTCATTGTTCTTTAAAGTGGTTCTTAGACTCCAGTCAAAAGCAATAGTCTTCCTTGAGAAGAGTCTTGAGAAACATTTCTGAAATGTTCCAAAAGAAAATGGACAAGTAAGACATTTAAAATAGAATACCAGGTCAACAACTCAAATTTCTTAACTGGCAACTAACTGAACCTGTACAAACATAGCTTTCAGCATCTATGTTGAGCATACATACCTTGCTAAAATTCAAGCATTTACACTATCATTTGAAGTAAAAACACCTTATTTTTAGGGAATCAAATCCCTCGAGAACAAAGCTTACTTGTTAAAAAAAACACTCTATAAGAATAATTAAAGCTAAGTTTGTAACCTTTACAGATTTATCAGTCTTTTAATTATGTTACTGAGGTTTTTGAAGGCATACAATCACACTCTATAAATGAAGTGTGTGTCATTTAAATGACACCTGTAAAACAAACACTTGTCCTAATCATATTTTATTCTTGCAGGACATGCAGAGGTAAACTACAGCTAATCTTTAAAAAAGCCATTATTTGCAGGTATTAAATAAGGACAGCTTATTAAAAAAAATAATAAGATAACCATTAAAAGTATAAGCATTATTTTTCAAATCTATGCAAATCAGCCAAACCACAAAAACCGTATTTTCCTTCAACCAGTTTTTAGATGTGTAATTCTACCAAGCAGAAGATTAAGATATATCAGCTTTCTAATACAACAAGCTACCTCTTGTTTAACTGCTGTTATTTCCTGGATTTGGGAAATTTCACTTTTCATCATGATATTATGGCAGTGGGTCTTGATGTGTGTGCAAAGTGGAGCCAAACAGGCAAATGTTCTCAGAGGAGTTGCAATGGGTAGCCCATGCAGAAATAAAGGAAAAAGTGACTCCAGAAGTGCACAAAGAATTTGACAGAGTGAAGAGAAGGACGCAGAGTCAAACCTGATTAGATCTGTAGAAAAAATAAGAGCTTCCTTTGCTCCAATTGCACACTGGACAACAATGGAAGAACTCACAGCATGATTCCAGTTTAAGTGGTTCACTGATCTAAAGAAAGGAAATGCAAGTAGACTGGAATACCTTTCACAAATACTCTACTCTTACCCATACTCTATCCAGATTCCTCTGTTATTTTTCAGAATTGCATGCATAAAATTAAACTGTAAACCAAGGATATTAAAACAGTGTCAAGATCATATCCTCAGACTAAAGAAACTGCTCAAGATAGTATTTTTTTCAGTCAAAAACAAAGCTTAGTGTTTAACTGCCCCTTCCTTAGAAAACTGTGTTTCTCCTCTTTCCTCCTCCCACTCCTCAAATTTTAGAACTATCCTTATTTTTATTTGCTGTTTTTGTGGTTTATATAATTTCTTGCACATCATCCATATTTCCAAGCATATTAATCTTTCCTTTTGATGAAATCATGCCTCTTAAATCTCCTGTGTTCCAAATCCTTTCTTTGCACTGTCACTCAAATGTCACCTTATTTCTCTTTGCTCTCTTCCTCTCTACCCATTTCTACCAAAATAGATTTTTTTTTTTACCCATCAGCTGCTCATTCATACTTCACACAATGCCTTTTTCCCAAACCTTCAATAGCAATGTTATTAGAATATATTTATGAAGAGATGGGAACATCAGGGTCTTTTAAATATTTATTGCAGCAGAAGAATTGAGCACATTATTCCTGACAATCCTTAAATGTGGCCAAGGCAAATCTCACCCTTATGATACACCATAACGCACTTTCAATGGGCAGCATCTAAAAAGCACACACCTTGTACTGCCCATAGAGTTTTATGTCAGAGACTGAATCCGTCTCAGAACTGAATTACCCGTGGCAGTCTCCTTTAATCACAGACTGAAGCTCTAGGTCAGACAACTGTTTCAGCAGTCAGCTGGAGATGAACACCTCGACATCTAACTTTTGCAAAGGAATTTCACAGCTCTAACTCCTGCACATGCATGCATACCTAGTCAAAAAATTTGAATGCAAATCCCTCACTGATTTCAATAACTACACATATATTGATATGCTGTAAAAATCTGGTGTATGCAAACTTTTAGACCAAATCTACACATAAACAAGAAGATATCCCACGTGACTTCAGGTAAAGAAACAAACAATTCTCTACCTGCAAAAGATAATTTTGGATATGCTGAAGCAGCTCCATGAACAAACAGCTAACTTTAAAGATACATCAGTAAGAAAATGCTATTTGGCAGCATCTTTGCAAAAAACATGTTTGCATCAGAAACTAGAATTTACTAATTAAAAGACAAGTATGTCAAAGCAAGCAGAGACAGAAGCTACAACACAAGCTAAGCATTATATTTTTAAAGAAGGCAAAAGGATAATGGCTTATCCTATTTCATGGAAAGCAGAAATTTTTATCTGAAGAAGCTGCAAATAACACAAAGTCTGCACACCAAAAAACAGTTTATAAGATAATAAGTTTATAAGTGACATACACATAAAAAAAAAAATCTTTAGGAGATGTGGAGTCACTGTTTCAGAGGCACACAGGTATCTAATTGATACTACAGGTATGTGTAAATTGCTTTAAAACACTGACCTCACTGATTTTTCAAATTTCCAATCAATATGTTGAAAAATACTAAACTATTGGGAATATGACTCCTATTTTTAAAATTTCATAAAACAAGCAATATTATTTTTAGAATTTGTAAAAATGCTGTTTCATATATTTGAATGAAACTCAATTGCCATCCAAATCCAGTTTGACACACATCTCAGCTGTCTAGTAAAGGAATTTACACTTCTGATATGCATTCTGAAAATACTCAGTGAATCAATGATAAAACCCCGTAGCTACTATGGAATGGAAAATAACTTTTCAATTATTAAGCAGACATAAATGATAAATTAAAAGATTACACTTCTGGATGTAATTTAAAGTTTGACTAAAATTGAGTACTCAATTTCATTAAATCACTACACTGCAGGAAACAGCAAAGCAAAGGCCACATTAGCAATCAACTCTAAAAGTCACATTAATTCTAACTTACATGTGACAAACTCTAAAACAGGGCAAGAAATAGAAAAGGTAGCCAGCATAGAGCACTGAGTGTGAGCACAGCTTATCCTACATGCAGAGGTTGACTGCTTCCAGCAAACAGTAATGTTGCCCTCCAGTGTTCAACACTTTCTTTTAGGAATCACTCCTAATTAATATCTCCATCAGTCTCCTTAGACATGCTCAATCATAACATCACTGAAGCAGCGAACAAAATATAAGCCTCAGGCTAGGTATTCAGTGCAGAACAGACAAACAATTAAAGACAAGGATTTAAAACTTTTGTTGTTGTTTAAAGAGTGTTTTTTCCTATAAAACTACCATAAGAATACATAGCATATCCTACTTGGCTTTTGGTACCAAAAAGTTATTTTATAAAGCTTTTCAAGTTACAGCTTTGACAACACTTAACTGTACAAATCCATTACTCATGCTTAAAAGCCATTACTCAGATTCACGCATAGCAAATGGCAGTTTTTTGAAAGATGCAAGAACAGATTATTACTTCTATCTTTTTAAAAGCACTATGACCTCTAAGGATAATGTAATAAATGAAATGGACTTCCAGTTGATACAGTCTTCAGTCTCCAAGGAAGGATATCACTGTTAGTAACTCTATGAAAATAAGAGAACAAGCTTACTTTTTGCCTAAACAGAATTATTTTGCAATAAAAGCTTTATTATTTAAGCAAAGCTAGAAAAAAACCCAATTGACCAAGAAAAAAACCCACCCACTCAAAAATGATTGCATGTGGGTCAAAAAATTAACCAAGAATACACCCTCTGATTTTAACTAGGCAACTGTCCTGTAACAAGAAACAGTACCCAGGAGACAGTTGCACAATGCAAAAATATGCACAATGCCTAAAGAGGAAAAATAACGAACTTGACGTTTCACTGATTTTATTCTAAACAGAGTTTGAAATCATATCTATTCATAGTTTTTCTATTAGAAAATTAAATATATGTTTTAAATCAAGTATAGCAAAATTGCTCAGCTAAACCAGTATAATTTGCATAGCCAATCAAAAATAAGATTGTAATAGAAAAGTCTGGGTGAAAAAAATCCAAAACTGTTGTAAAGCTCTAAGAAGAAAACAACAAAGTTCAAATCCCAGATTTGATCTGAATATGTCAGTACCACTAATACTACAAGAAGAGAGGCAATGTTGACTACACAACAATGGATCTCAGATTAACTGAAAATTAATCACTAGTTGATTAGGAAAATATGTGCATCACCAACTTGAAGAGATCTAATTTGGTTCCTAAATAAATGACTAATCTCTTGCGACAAGGGAAATGGAAAAAAAAGCTTTTCTAAGGTCAACTGAAAGATTCTAACTCATGCATTTTCCCATCTATATGACAGTCCTTCTCCATCCCTTCCCTTCTTTGAAAAGCTATAAAATACATCTGTAGAGATGACAGCCTCAGATGAGGTACCTATTACATACTCTAATCGTCACCAACTCCAACTTCATTTTATCATCCCCTGATGATACATTTCAAGTTATCAGAGTCTCAGTATAAGGGCTGTCAGAGAATCCATGATGTGGCTTGATATGCTTCAAACTACACAATCTCACAATCTGGTAACAGGTGTATGACTCAGCTTCAGGAAAAGACGAGCTACTCCAAAGTATCTTTAATTACTCTTTCCACAGCCCTTCAGCAGAGTGCTTTGATCACAGGACAAGAGATGCCATCTTCTCTTTTACAGGATGGTAGTTTTGTTTTTTACTTTGCTTCATTTAGGTTTTGCTGAAACACAGAAAACTATGGTATTTCCCCATTCTGTCATGTGGTGCAATCTAAATCCATCTTAATTGGTGACATCACTGTGAGCACTGATCAGTTAAGACCTATGTTAACACACTGCTTAGTAGCAGGATTAGTCTAAAAGTGTGAAAAAAACAGTAAATTTTCAAAGCAATTCATAAATGCATGTTAGGCTATTACAAACAATTGAACCAAAAAGATTGAAAAAAGTTCCCCAAATTAGGAGAAGCTAAACCAGTGAAGACTTATACAATCATCTGACCAGATCCACATGCAAACTGAACACACTGAAAAACGGCCACATTTTGACTACACTCAAGGTTGAACCATTAAAACCTGGGAATTTGACATACCTAGGCAAAAAAAGCCGTACTTCTCCTCCTGCCACGAACCAAGGGAATATGAAAAAATAGCAGCATCTTGAGATGTTGTTTAAAAATACCAGAAACAACACATTAGTAGCTTTGTGTTTCCAAATGTCCTTACGATACAGTCACAGAAAAGAATAGGCAATCTAACATTTAAAGTATTTTAACTTTCAGAATAAAAAAAATAAGCCTATTGTGAAGTGGTAATTGAGTATAGAGATTCTCATGCCCTGTACAAGGCCAAGAAAGGAGTTCTATCTATCTTACTTTCTAATAGTGATTGCTACACAAACATCAGGAAAAGAATTCCACTTAAATAAAAAACTTCTGATAAATCACTGAAGTTCAGTAACATCTGATAAACAATGTCATGGTAACAAAGTTACAGGTAGCTAAATCCAGCCGAAAGAATTAATGTAGTACCACTACTAGATTCCGGGGATGTCACTGTAGCTACAATCTCAGCTAAGTGCAAGCAACCAATGTCATCTACATCAGGCTTGTGCAAGTCTTCCAATCTAATTTTAGTAATGGCCTTTGCAAACTCCACAGGATTCTCTTTCTACTGAAAAAAATTATCAGTCATAAAATTTAGTTCTAGTAAAATACTCTCTCTTGCATCCCTACATCATTACTACAATCATTTTTGACAAAGAGATCTATCCAGTGTCAGCAGGGCTGCAAGGCCCAGTAAGACAGAAGGAAAAAGTAAACCACACATATAAGGTTTTGTTCCATGTATCACACACTAAAGAAGGAAGCAGGGGGAGCGAATCACAACTCACAGGACCAAACAGTATGCTTTCAAAACTAGGGGATTTAAAACTCAGGGATTATGACTTCAGCCTGCTCCAGAAAGCTCATGAATAAGAAACCCAAAATCCCAACAGTAGCTAAGACTGAAAGGCGTAATTCTAGAAAACACTTTTCACTCCAGTTAAGAACCGAAATGCTGGATGTAAAACATTTTTCAATTCACCATTTTTATTGTTTTTTTGCTTAAATACGGAGTAGTCTACTAGAAGATCTAACTAAATCAGGACTCCTTGGCTAGAAGGCAGCATCTGAGGAAAAGAAAATGAAAGACTCTTAAATAATGGGTAGTACAATCAAAAAATCAATAGCTCTTGAAACTTAAGAGCTAAGGCATATCACATTAAAGTGGAGAAGGTAGGTTTTAAAATAAATGCAACACAAGCACATTTGTAACTTCTTCCCACTAAAAACATGTTAAATATATTTTATACAGGCTAACACATATTTTATATATGTTCCAAAGCAGAAAAAAAATTAAATGAAGGAAGAAAGAAGAAATGCATCAACCAATGCCTGTGCAAAGGTGACCAATAAAAAGTCTCAGAGCCATGTTTTGCTAGTGGCTAGAGCAGCAATTGAAAAGGTCTTTATTACAAGCTCTCCCTGCTCTTTAACTCTTATCAATGCACCCACTCTTGAAAAATAGTGCAGTGGGTTAGATGAATCTTTAGTGCATTTTGGCATAAACAGTGAGTTCTAAGCTAGTATTTTTTGACGAAAAAAATTAGGATTGTCAGGTGAAAGGAAATGCTTACAGTCTCGAAATAACAAAGTAAGATCTGCAGTGAAAAGAGGCACTCTGTCGAGGAATTAACAGCCGTACTGACAGACTCAGGCTACTCAGTTTTGCAGAACACATACAAACTTCATTTGGTAAAGGCAGCACCAATTTCCTACCATTTATCTTCTTGTAGCAGACTCTAATGCATGGGTTTAAATGCATAGCAAAGCACACTCAAATGAACAGAACCTTACTTCAGACAGGAGTCACAGTCAGCACCTCCTGAGGAAGACTACAGAAGGCCATGCACGTGAAGTTACATGTGTGTGATGAGACGCAACAGACAAAAAAACTGAAATACATGGAGTTCTACCTGAACATGAGAATGAAACTCCTGTGAGGGTGGCAAAGCACTGAACAGGCTGCACAGAGAGGCTGCGGAGTCTCCTTCCCTGGAGGTATTCAAAAGCCATGTGGACACAATCCTGATTAACATGCTCAAGGGGACCCTGCCAGAGCTGGGGGGCTGGATGAGGTGACCTCCAGTGGTCTCTTTCAATATTAACTATTCTGTGATATAAAATTATGGTTTTGGTCTGGCTGAGAGCAAGTTAATTTTTCTCTTAGCAGCCCTCAGAGTGCTGTACTCCATATTTGTAGCTACAAAGGTGCTGACAATAAATGTTTTCGCTACTGCTGAGCAGAGCTGGCACAGCATCAAGGTTCTCTCTTCAACATTGTCCCCTCTCTCCACCCCAACAGCCAGTGGGCTGGGGATAGTCAAGATCTTGGGACGGGACAGACAGGACAGTGTGACCCAAACTGTCCAAAGAGATATTCCATGACATATAACAACAGTTCAGCAATAAAAGCTACAAGAAAGGAAGAGGGGGGTCTTTGTTATAATGGTGTTAGCCTTCCAGAGCCACTGCCATATGTGCTGCTCCCAAGAAGTGGCAGGACATTGCCTGCTGATGGGAAGGAGAGAATAAATTTTCTATTTTCCTTTCTTTCCACATGCAGCCTTTGCTTCATTAAGCTGCATTCATCTTCATATCACAATGTGAACTTGGAGTGTCCAAATTATATTTTAGATGACTAAAATAAAAGATGCTCTCTAGGAGTAGTCACAAAAATCAAGTTGAAGCAGATCTTCAACAATAAAATATGTTTTAGTTGCTAACAGGACTAGGCTAAAATTAATCTGAACTAACTTCCTCTAAAATTCAAACCATGTGGACACTTGTGGTGGTCTTCTGAGTCCCTGGTACCAGCACTAATAGCTGATGTGGGATCTTTCCTCTTTCTGATACAGGTTATCTGAAAAACAAGACAACTCCATTTCAAAGAAGCAATCAAAGCATAGCCATAGCTAAGTATCAACAAAGACTTGTAGGATCCTATCATGTCCAGCACTCTTCCTCTAATAGTTTCACATCACTGGGTTTCCAACAGCTCATCTGCATTAGCCAATGCACTAAATTAATTCAGCAAAATGAAAAAAAAATTAAAAATTAAAATTAATCCTGCAAAATATCTTGGGTCTTGTCATGCTGTAAGTTTCATAGAACGAAATTTGAATTTTCCAACTTGACAGTCATATACTAAGATATTCAAAGGAGCAACTTTTTGTAAGTCTTAATTATTTATTTTTAAATCTGTAAAGTACAAACAAGAGTTTGTACCAAGTGAAATAGTAATCCTTGTGCAGTATCACATGATTTCACTGGAAGTATCTTTCAGAATGCATGCAAAAAGTAAAACTGCTTTCTCAAAAAAGCATTGTTATTGGGTATTTTTTGACTACACACAGCCTGATAGAAAAGATAAAAAACCTCCAGGCAACCTTTTGATGTCCAATAAGGAAAATTTTACAACTTTGAATAGAATCCATTTTCATGGCTTTGTATGAAGTCTTGACACAACAGAACACAATTTTGGTATCTTCTAAACAAATACAGCTGCAACTTTAAAAACACATGATAATTTCAACACGTTAGTTTGTCCTAACAAGAAGGTATTTTCCTCAGATTTAGAATACAGATGAATGCCTCTGACAGGCAGTGAACAAAACAGAAATGAATTAAACTCATCTGGGGAGAAATTCAGTCATGACCCCCACTGTGAATGAGTGATCTGATCTTCCATTCTTACTAGAGAAAAAGCCAGCTTAAGAGTAACCTACCATTAAAGCTAGGATTTTTTCCAGTGGAGACAGCAGTTCTCTGAAAAGGTGAAACAAAAAATGGATTGGCAACAATCTACTGTGAAGTTCAGATCCCATGGAGGTACAACCTACTTGAAAACGCAAGCAAACTTACTATGCTGGCATGGAAGGAGTGTGGAGAAAGAGAGAACACAGCAGATCAAGACAGAGCTCATGTTGAGAAGCTTCAACACAGCCAACCTTAATGCAGTTCACAGCTGAAGAAGAATCTCAATCTGATGACAACCATCACCCACAAACACAACTCATGCTTGAATCTGGAACTCATGCAACCCTTCCCAGACTTTGAGCAAGTTCAGAAAAGGAAGGTAACTAGCACATAAACTCCATTTTACAAGAAATATGAGGCTCAGATTAAAGATAGCCCTTCATCTTATGACTGAGCAGGTATTTCAGAAACACCCGAAATTTAGGATTCTAGATTTGTAAATCTAGTATTTACAAATCCTAGCTAATAGGCTTAACTGACTGAAACAACAATAACGCACTTCCCTACACAGTCCTACACAGGGTCACAGGTACTCCTCTCCTCCACTACCTACTTCAACTACATTTAAATCTCACTCACCAAGGAATTGGGAAAAATGTAAAAGAGATCGCTAACTAAGGACCTCAAGTAGACTGACTGCATACTCCACTTGAGTTCTCAACAAAAAATTGATCCCAGAGAAACATCTCAAGAGGGACATGAAGGACAGACTGCAGCTTCTATTTATAGCCTCTCAGCAAATTAAATATCCATTTCTCATCTGCCAGAGAGTGCTCATATAAATATGGAATGGTTTGGATTGGAAGATACCTTGAAAGATTATTAAGTTCAACCCCTGTGTGCCATAAGCAGGGACATCTTCCAATAGACCAGCCTGCTCAAAGGCCCACCCAACCTGGCCTGGAATTCTTCCAGTGATGTGACATCCACAGCTTCTCTGGGCAACCTGTTTCAGTATCTCATTAGCATCATAGTAAAGACTTTCTGCATAATATCTAATTAAATCATTGCCCCTTGTCCACGCCCTTCTAAGAAGTCTCTCTCCAGCTCTCCTGTAAGCTTCATTTAGTGTCAGGA
The DNA here is from genome assembly GCF_049639895.1 of Pseudopodoces humilis. Taxonomy (NCBI): domain Eukaryota; kingdom Metazoa; phylum Chordata; class Aves; order Passeriformes; family Paridae; genus Pseudopodoces; species Pseudopodoces humilis. The sequence continues at coordinate 66,068,867 of NC_142201.1, forward strand.
AGGCTGCTGAGATCACCCTGGAGCCTTCTCTTCACCTGGCTGAACAAATCCAGCTCTCTCAGCCTGCCCTCACAGGAGAGATGCTCCAGCCCCCAATCATCTTCATGTCCCTCCTGTGGACTTGCTCCAACAGGTTTCAATCTTGCTTATGCTGGAGGCCCCAGTATTTCTGGAGGGGTCTCATGAGTGTAGAGAGGAATTGACCTGCTGGCCACACTCCTTGTAATGTAGCCCAGGATATGGCTGTTCTGGACTGTAAGAGCATTTTGCTGGGACAGAGCAAGCTTATTGTCCAACACCTGCAAATCCGCTTCCTCCTTTAAAGGCCAATTCCAAAGCCATATGAAAAGGAAACTTCAATAGACCATAAATAGAGCTGAGACTTCCTGATACCCCGTTATTAACCCACTGTACCAACAACTGGCTTTAAATTTTAGTTCAAAGAAAGTTAATTTAAAAGTAGTTTAAAAATAATTACTTGATTTCCAGTCAAGTGAGATTGTTTCATTACCTGTTAGCGTTTGCAATTTTGGAGTTTTTTTAGTTTGTCACCACCATTTTCATAAAAATATTTATTTTAAGGAAATTAAAACAAAAATCAAACAATGAACAAAATCAGCCCACAACCCTGAAACTGATTTTTCACTGTTCTATATGACAAGTCGTTCAGTAAAATCAACGTAAGCACATCAATTTTCATGAAAGAATGTTCTGCTGAAATATTCCAGCCAGAAGAAATACTTAATGTTTCTGATATTGCTGAGATTATTTGAAAAGTATGGTTTTTATTTTAAGGGATGCACAGTTAGAAATGGTTGCATATTTTTCATTTTAAATCCATTAAGAAAAAAATCCAACCAAACAATTATCACAAAATCCTGTAAGAACAGATACAGCTTTGACGCTCATGAAAATTAAAGTACAGAATAATGTAATATTTACTCAGGATAAAAGACTACAGTAGCCTTACTTTCATTCAATAAGCAATGATAACAACTTTCAAGAATGATTTAAAATCAGAATTTTGAGAAAAAATAATTTTAACTACTGATAAACTGTAACAGTGAAGCTATGGAAACTGAATTGGCCTACAAAGACAAAAATAAAATAGGACTGAAAGCTTGTATCAGATACTTAGTTTCTGTTTCCCTTGCTAATATCTACCCCACAGTCCACAAAGAGTTATTGCAATGCATCTTCAATACTTGTTTTTCATGACAATTCAATTTTTACTTAATTTGCAAGCAAAGTCATAAACCACTATTTGATACATTTATAAGGATTATACTGACTATTACTACTGAAGATCAAAAGGAGATTTAAAAATTATATCTTATTTAAACAGTGAAGATGGGATGGGACTTAAAAAGTGAATTATTTCAAATTTCCATTCTAAAGAAAGTAAAGTCCAACTAGGTGAACAATGATAAAGGAATCACTGGCCAGCAAATGTCTAGAACAACTAACAGTGCTTCACTAAACAGACATGTCCACTTTTTTATCCAGTTTTATCTTATTTAGGACAGATATGTAGCTTTTTTAGATGCTTTGACTGTAAACAGTTCTGTAGAGCTCCTTCCTCTCAAAGGAGAAAATTTTCTCCACCTGTAAGTAATGTCACCAACACAGCCAACCACAAAGAACCACTTGTTGAATACAAGAGATCCAATAATGCAACATTTTTAAAAACAAGCAACCTCCTCACATTCTTGAAAGTAAATCCAAATCTTTTAAAGTATGTGAACAGAAAAACAAAAGAAAACCCCTGTACCTGGAAGGCATTAAATTAGATCTGCATGTGTTCCATCATGCCCTCCCCCAGAGCCTACAGCTGAATACATGCTTCCTCAGTTTTGACCAACAATAATAAGAGGCCTTCCATTTCAAATTGTTCTGTGAGCCATGATTTACCATTCTGTAATTGATCCAAAGCTATTTTTTAAAATCATTTTAACCAATCTTTGTAGTTTATCTCTTAAGACTTCAGAATCCTGTGATTCAAAACTGGGTAATAACATCTACATTAATAGTTTATTCGTACCACAGAACTGCCTCCAAATACTCATATTTACATTTATAATTTACTGATGCTCACTAGACACTCCATTTTCTTTCATTTTTGACATGAATTTTTAAAACAGAAAATATGATCCAACTAAACTGTGTGTGCGCAGTTCAGTGGTAGTTTGCAATTAAATGTGCCAGACATCTGTGACTTAACTGGTCCTGGACAAAGGAAAAGGAATGGCTCTGCAATTTTAAAAGCACACAATTAAAAATTAAAAGCACACAAAATTAAACAATGTTAATCTCACCTACACAAAGAAAATATTATGTAAGCATCCATGGTATAACTACCAAATATAGATGAAGACAATCAAACATTTCTGGGTAGAACACACACACACACATATATACTAGACTCTTGGCAGTTAACCAAAACAGAAAATACTATTTGACAGTGATAAGAAGGAAGGCATTCAAACATGACCCTGATCTTTTCTTCCATGAAAAAAGAAAAATCTTTTAGGCTTCCTCTTTAAAATAGAAATCCCCCAGTAACTATGCCATGGCAGTGTAATGCTTAACTTTAAATTAGTTGGGTGCATTTTGAATATACCCAGAACCGACAAACTTAAAAAATTCCCATCCATTTCTTTAATTTAAATTGTAACTTACTAGTCTACCACCATAACAAATAAATGACAGTTTTCTGCTATACAAGACAATTTTAAATAGCAGTAGCTGCCTGGTAAGGCTTGAAAAAGAAAACATTTAATTTCCTCTTTAACACACTTAATTGACTTGTAATATTACAAGTCAGGGTTAAACTTGTCACCCACTATGAACTTGTCATAATGAGAACAAGTTACACAGTTTTCTTTCTGTTCACCTAGGGGCTTTAAAAGCACACTGTAGCTACAGGATACAAATCCTACAAGACGCACATTCTGAGACTTCTCTGTGAAAATTGGGCTAGCGTTTCCAGCAGGTGCGTCATACAAGGGGTGCTAGATAGTAAGAAATAATCCCAAGATGTGTAAATAAAATCTATAGAGTAAATGTAAGCATTTCCATCCATATCACATGTAGTGGAATGTGGAATTAGTGACAAAATTTAATTTAATACAAACTGTTTACTAGTATCACTGTCCTCCAAGAAGCCTTTTAATAGTTTCACATGTATGAAGAGAGAAATTCAGCAATCTGCATAAGAGAACAGGCTGATTAATCTCTGTCAAACAAGAGGGGTTGTCAGAGGTAGCAGTGGATTTACTAAAGAGCCACATGCCACTGGCAGTTCACATAACTAATCAGATTCTATTGGAGGTATCACCTATGCACCTAGGACAACCACTAGGCATAAGCCTTATTCATCACTCAAAAGTATCAATCACCTTTTTTAATTATACCTCACCACTGCAAATGTCAATGCAATTAGGAATGTCCACATTTCAAAAGTTGAAAAGCAGCTGTTTGTTGAAATACAGACAATTTAATAGTAGTGTATAATGATCAATCCCTGTGTAGAACCTTAATTCTGTTTACAACTACAAATGAAAGTATTTAAGCTACAGGTTTACAGTCTCCTTATACCTGGTGGCTTATACCAAGCCACTCCATCACTGCCCTCTTTGGCTGCACAGGGGGAGAAAAATACAACAAAAGGCTCATGGGTCAAGATAAGAGCAAGAAGAGAGATCACTCAGCAATTAGTATCATGGGAAAAACACACATGACTTGAGGAAACAAATTTATTAAAAATCAAGAGCAAAAAATTCAAACCTTAAAACACTTCCTCCATCCCTCTCCCTTTTTCCCAAGCTCAACTTCACCCCCAAATGACAAAGAGGGTCAAGAAATAGGGGCTGTCATTTGTCTGTTTCACATTCTCTCCATCACTTCTTTCTCCTTGTTCTCTTCCCAGGCTCCATCATAGTGCCTCTCCCACGGGACACATTCCTCTGTGGTCTTCTCCAACATAGGTCCCTTCCACAAGCTACAGTTCTTACACAAACAGCTCCAGTGGGTCCCTTGCATAGGGTGCAGTCCTTCAGGAATAGACTGCTCCAGAATGGGTCCTCCATGAGGTCACAAGTTCTGCCAAAAAACCTGCTCCACCACAGGCTCTCCATAGGGCCACTCCCTCTTTGGGCATCCTTCTGCTTCCTGGTCACCACAGGTTTCAGGTGGATCTCTGACCCCTCACAGACTTCCATGGGCTGCAGAGGAATAGCTGCCACACCATAGGCTGCACCACAGGCTGCAGGGGAATGTCTGCTCCAGCAACTGGACCACCTTCTCCCTCTCTTTGCTCAAACCTTGCTGTGTACTTGGCTGTTCTCCTCACATATTTTCACTCCTCTCTCCAGCTGCAATCGCTCCTCTGAAGTAACTTCTTTCTAAATCTGTTGCCCAGTCACTGCCACCATTGCTGATGGGTTTGTCTTGGAGCTGGCTGGCACTGGCTCTATCAGACACAGAAGCTTCTGGCAGGTTCTCACAGAAACCACCCCTGTAGCCCCTTCAATACCAAAGCCTGGACACATAAACCCACTACATCCTCTGAGACCAGGATTATCCATTCCAATCCCCAAAACCCACACCCTCAAAAACTGAGCATTATCCCAGACATTATCCCCATGAAGCATCATAATACAGTTTTTTAATATGAAATTTTATTCCCCAAAGATCAGTTTTATTACTTAAACTATTTTTGTTCTACAGCTTATTTTGATACTTATACAATAAAAGACTTTGGGCAGGTCTTTGCTTTTACAAACCTATTGACCTAGAATAGTTATTCTTAAAAATATATGAGAAGAAAAAGACCATTGAAAAATTATGAAAAATATTACAAGAGAAACAGAACACAAACTATGAAGCTGGAAGCTTCTTACCATATAGCAGTACCAAAATGTATTAACAATTACTGCTAAATGCCACTTTTCTCAATAACTCTCTTGGCTGTATTAATTTTTAATAATGCTCGAGTAGCCTTTAATTATGGTGTTTTAAAGATCTCATTTTGCTACACTAAGTATAGACTGTTTAGCTGTATTTCCATTTTCTAAATAAACAGAAATGCCAAAGAGTTTTTCTTAAGTTAGGATTGCTTTTAGACCACAAATCTCCCTATCTCTCAGGCAATCTTCAGGATTTCTTAAAGGAATTTTAAATCAAAATTCACGTTGGCTGTACTGACAGCTGCAGCTAGGCCATATCCTGCTTGTAGTACGAACTATGTGGTCTCCTCAACCATTCATGCTCTACAGAATGCAAACATAAGAAAATTTTTAAATCCGTGGCTTTTCAAAAACTAATGCAACAAATATACATGGACATTTCAGATGGGCTGCCTAAACAAAAACAACCCAGTGCTTATCCTCAAACACGTTTAGGTTGCTTCATCAGCTTCTTATTAAGGGAAGCGTAAAATATACTACAACTCCACAAGGATCATATGAGAGAGGAATTTTGAAGTAATAATTTAAACAAGGTGTTTCCAAGATTTCTCTGACTTCCACAAAGGATTTAGATTGTAATGACACTTCAAGACTTTTACTGTTTCTTCTGCACTTCTGGATAATACCAGATTTCTGGTACAAGACACAATGTAGCAATGATCTCAGACAGAATAAAATACAATATATGTGCTGCTTTCTTTTCATAGTGGAGTAACTTCTGGATAAAACATAGCTCTGCTAACTTAAAGCAAGTTGAAAAGACAGTTATGTCCTAAATCCTGCATGAGGAAAACTGCAATACAAGTACTTGCAGCCATCCTAACTTCAGGCTAGGACCACAAACCAAAGCTGTGACAAATGATCCAACAGCTTAAATCTAGACTATAAAAGGTATTCTCTATCTACACTGTGAAACCTCTTAAGTGCATTTAATTTTAAGAGACTATTTCTTACTTAAAAAATTTCAACACAAAGCACTTTGAAATCCACATGCCAGTTTAGACTCTTGTATTAACAGATGGTGATAATTCCCTCAGACACCTCAAAAATTAATAAAACATCATGTAACAAGTCATTTCAAGGTCTCTGTAAATCCAGACAGACACTGCATCACTGAAAGAAGATAACCTGTTGTACTCAGGATTTTCCCATCATGTTGTTAGGTTTTTATTTTTTAATGTAAATCTTCCCTTTAACAGTACCATCTAAACAACTAACAAGTTTGGTAAGTTTGATACATTTCTGTTTTGTTTTTTTTTTACAACTCAGCTGGAAAAAAGTATCACCTTCAACAGCCTAAAATCAGCCTCACTCAGCTGAAACCTCTGCTTCCCCCTTTCCCATCCTTCTTGATTAGGTGCTTAGGTACACTAAAGGCTCTTAATACATTATAAATGTATTTGTATTAGTTTGAACTATTGGGTTTCTGAAAAAAGGAAAGTTTAAACTACAACTTCAAGTGACAAAACGGATTACAGACTTGAAAACTACTTTTTTAACTAAGACAGGACATGCAACGAGTGGGTAGATGCAAATTTGTTCTCAATAGAGAACAAACAGAATTAATAGAGAACTCAATGGAATTCAATCACATTTTACTAAGGAAAAAATTGCAAACAAACAAACAATTTTACTATAGTTCATCTTCCCATTATAGAAGCATCACAGAACTACAGAACTACAGAACAGGATCATCTAATTCCAATCCCCCTACCATGGGAAAGCACATCTTCCAGTAGGTTGCTCAAGCCCCATCCAATCTCGCCATGAAAGTATAAAAAAACCCTACACTAATAATATGGGAAATAATCGCAATTGTGAGCACTGGGAATAACCTGTTTCTGGGTTTTAGAAAATACCTGCAATTATCAACTTCACTGAACAACTACCCATTTTAAAGACTGCATCAGCTCCTATTCAGTGAGCACTATGTTTAAAAATGTCAAATACTGTACTGTATCAAGTATGAAAGACTGACTACCTCTCAGTGACTAAGCCTACACATTGTTCTAGTTACAATGTGTTTATTACTGTACATTATAAGTTACTTTGAATAAATGCTTGAAATGAAACATGAACTATAAAAATTCTGTTACACAATCATCTTTGTTTCATATATTACAGTTTCTAACTTGCATACAGTTATATGCACATGAAGTGCTATTGAATATTTAATATATAAATCTTAGACTATATATAGTCATGAATCTATTATTTTCAACAAACCCATTGTAGAATTTCAACAGCCTTGGTTCTATACTGAATTTTGTATTTCTATTTTTCCTTCTAACATCAAGCATCTATAGCTTTGAAAACTATGCTAACAGCTCTTCTAGTTGAATTTCATTTCATGTTAATTTGTTGAATAAGGCAGTATTTATAGTATACGTAAAGAGCCACAAAGTTTCATTAACTCAGGATTATGCCATTATCTTCGTACTTTCTCAGAAAAATATTAAATGCAGCTATATTTTATATTTCTGAAATCCAAGAAATAAGCTTACATACAACCATAACAGTGATTTGCAGAACTAACAGACAGACTTGGGTTTGTGTTTCATCCACAGATGAAAAGCAAATGCACACTGCTGTGGCTCACCAAGGTCTGTTTTCTTCCTTGGCTGCATGTGGTGCAAATTGTCCTTTGCTGAGCTAGGCATTGCTACATTGGATTATTTGTGGTAGATACTGCAGCTCATACTGGGAGATGAGGAAGAGGATTCCTATAATTAAAAGGCTTCTCAGACTCCACCTCCCACTTTTTCTTATCTACACAAGGAGAATAAAGATCTAAATGTGTGAATGATTAAGGGATTGGAACATCTGACATACAAAGAAAGGCTGAAGAGAGCCTTATCTCTTATATCCCTGAAGAGGGATTATTTAGCCTTAAGAAGAGAAGGTTTGAAGAGATCTTAGAAATGTGTATTTGTAGGGGGGGTAAGGTGGGCAGGGAGTACACATAAGGGTGCCAGACCCATCTCAGTGGTCTCTGTGAGCCCAGGATAGCATGATAAAGTTTATTTTCAGATGGACTCAATTCACTTCACCCTTGGATAGTAGACTGAACTCTTAACAAGGTCTTGTAAGTTTACTTCTGCATTCACAAATTGCTCTCTAAGGTATCAAAAGATGCAATGGAGACTGCAACATTTCCATGAGAAATAGAGTGAGGAAGTCTTTCAAATCACTTAATAAGCCACGTAAAACAAAACAAAACAAACAAAAGACAGACTTCTGCAGGTTCTTTGAAGGTATGTATGCCATAGCTGAAGATACAGAAGCAGCAGCAAAGAAGATTTTCAGAACCCCAAAGACTAAAATATGGGCCAAGGGCTCCACAAGTTTCTTGAGGGGAAACATAGGAATGACATAGCTCCTATCTCCTGAGCATATTGCTTGGAACACCTTATTCAATCCAATGCAGCCTTACACCAACGTTTCCCTAAGTTTCAGCTATTCAGTAGACGAATATTAACAGCCAAGAAGCCATCAGTCACAGATATGACTCATAAATACTGCACACATCTTGCCATTTACAAAAACAGGTAATTTATTTCACTGGAACAACAGAAGGGAAAGAGAGGGTGCTGAGCTTTTATCTGAGCTCTCAAATTCACAAGAAAACAGCAAAAGCCACCAGACTTGAAAGTGCACCACAGCACTTAGTAAGGTTCTTTACCTTCTTCCTTATTCCATAACTTAACATAGCCAAAGATGCAGCTTTCAGATGTCCCTCATTAAGTTTCATTATTGACATAAAAATTACGATTTGAAGAGTGATGAAGCTTATTTTTTCCCTATAAAATAGGCTTTCTTTTCTTTACAGGCACAAACTCTTTACCCATCCTCTCAACATTCCAGTTCCTGCAATTAAACAAATGCAGTTAATGTCCTTTTGCAAAGATGCTGAATCCCCAAGTCCATACTCCAGACTGACAGGAAGCTCATTCTCCCTGCATTTTCACAACTACTAGTGGAGGTTTGCTCTCATTATGAGGATGCTATGCAACTGGAGCTGACATAGCTGTGTGGCTCAATTCTGATGTGTGTGTCCTATTGGAAGGGGCAGACAGCTTTTCTGTTCTTCCAGGCATAAAAAACATACATTTGACTTTAAGCAGGAATGCAACCCTGATTTCAAAGTAATCTTTTTTTTATTTTTTCTTTCTTTTTAATTACTTTCTAACATTAACAGTGACATAGGGAGATTTTTTTGCTCCCAAATAAACCAAGAATTTATTTTTTATTTGTTTTTGCTATGCAGCAAGCTACACTAAATATTGTTGAAAATTAAGGGTAAACTCTGACTAGTCAGACATGAGCAATATGAAACAACTTGGCTTCAGCTGGTTCATTACTAGCTTGAACGCATATTTCATGGCTACTATTCTGTATTTAATGAAAGCACATTTTATTGTTCTCTACAACTCTGTAGCAGGAGTCTGTTGCCACAGGTTTGTATAGGATCCTTTCTCAGTCAAAGCACAGGTTTTCAAATTCATATTTGTGTTTATATTCAAACTATTTTCTTTTTATGAAACAAAATTAAAAAAACCAAACCTGCTATAGTGGCTCTTAAAGCAGGCAATCAAAATTCAATAAAAGTTGGAAAACTTTATGTAATTTAGTATTTGTCACAGAATATGAAGGCTTATAAAGCAAAAAGAGAAGTGAGATCACATAAAACTGATTACAATGCCTCACTGGTTTAGAAGAATCTGCTGAAAGAATGATGATTTTCATCCTTCTGTCTACACTGTCCCAGTACTACAAAAGCCATGAGGTAACAAAAAGCATGGTATGAATAACAACTTCACTTATGAGTATTTTGCTGTATCTCACTTCCAGCTAATTCCAAAACTTAATACTTATTCTGCATAGTTAAGGCTTTCAACTGTGAAACAAAAGGGCAGTGAAAGAAACATCATTTTGCAAAGACAGATGCCAAGCATTTGTAAGCTGTTGAGCAGCATTAGCAGTACTCACATTTATACAAGCTTTCACTGAATTGTCATGTTGGAACAATTTCAGTGATGCAACCCAATTTTAAAGCAAAGCAGGGTAGTCATATTATAGGGTTGCATTAAAATAAATGAATTGACATTGCTGGTGTAAACCTCACTAACACCAAAACTACTTAGACTTACTTAATTACCAAAGGTTATTATTTTCCATCTATGTCAAAAGTACAAAAAAATGCTAAAATGTGAAAATTATTTAGCAGACAATCACTAGTTGGTCAGAAGTCAAGGTGCTTCTCTATTGGAAATAACAGATAATCCTTCTCTTAGATATTAATGTCATTAACTATCTTCTTAAACTGGAAGTTATGAAGTTATAGTTCAAATAGATGAAATCCATATTAATCCTATAGTTGAAGTGGATGTTTCTATCATTAAGGAAGCAATATGTGACTCTCCACAAAAAAAATATTTTAAATTTTTTCATTATCTCTATGCTGATGATCATGTATCATCATACTGTATCATTGGAGTACATTGTAGTACATCTACGCCAAACTCTCACAAGACAGATGTGGGAGGTAGGTCATCAAATTCAAAACTGATGTTTCAACAGAACTGCTGCCTCTGATTATAAAAGCAAGTTCTAAATTTGATTCAGACTTAAAGAAAGCTTAAAGATTCTGTCTATGCAAGAATTAATAAAGCTCCACAATGGGGTGTTTCCATAAAAAAAAATAAATAATAACAAATGATCAAATTTCACTAAAAAATAAATGGAACTTCATCATCATAAACACACACTACTACAGTGATCCTCTGGCCACCAGGCACATTACATATATAATGAGGCAGCTGATACTCTTTTGTGGAAAGTACAATAAAACAGGGTACACTAATGGAAGAGCAACACAAATTAATCTGAAATAGATTTACTGAGACAGGACAAAATACTAAATTAAAAAGGTGCAGAACCAAATAATGAACAGGTAAGACTAAGAGGTTAATTTAAAATAGCTTAGATAGCTTAAGTTAACATTGTGTTAATACTGTGCACAGCATTTATCAGAAAAGATTCTGTATTGGTACTAACCCAGTCACGGATTTCACTTCACTTTGACTAAATTCCATACAATGCAAAAGGGGAACAAATTTTTTGGTAGGAATTCAGAGATGATTACGCAGGTTTTGGGTGTTAGTTTTCAGTTGTTTTTTTTTTTAAAGATGAACTATATAAAGTGTTTAATATATTTGAGATGTATGAGTAAACACACACTGAAAAGCATTGACATGAAAGAAAAAACTGCACCACAGCTTCTTAGACCAGTGTTATGGGCCATGCCCCCAATTTCTACCCCTCTGAGTGCTCATCTGAAAGCAGGGACAGGGGAAAATATGGAGGCCGGAAAGAAAGGTTAGTGTATAACTGAATACACAGCTAAATGCTTAGTCTTGTAAAACACATGGCTTAAATGGGGAATCAGGTCACAATTTCATAAAAATAGCATCTTGATAGAGAAAGGTGCTAACCCTTTGCTTGGTGCAAAGGGATAAAACACAGGTAGGGTCTCAGGAAGAAGGAGGAAAGACCAAGGATTGCAGGTGTTTTTTCAATACCAGTCTCACAACTATTATTTCAGTGTGACAAAAAAAAAAAAGCCTCTAGGTATTCATCTCTCTTATAATCCATGAACTGAGTCCTGTAAAGACAAGTGAGAAGTAAAATAAAGATGTAAAGCTAAGAAGAAAATAGCTATTCAGAGTTAAGCATTAAGGAACACTCAGTTACATGCCAACATGACAGATTTTTAAAAGTTATCACCTATAGAAATGTATCAACCCATCATACAAGAACCACAGCAGATTCCAAGCCACCTGCTGAGATACCATTAGTGCTTTCTGACTGATAAAGGACTGAAAAAACTTTTCAGCCATAAAAACCTACTATCAAAGATTAGATTAAAAAAGCCCCCCAAAAAATCAGTTCTAATAAAATAATTAAAAGAACATTCAGTCATTCCAAGATTTTCTGTAGCCAAAACTAAGTTTTCCACAGAAGGATTAAAGAATGACAAGAGCTACAGTACTCTAAAATAGCTGCCCGTGGAATGTTATGACAAATTCTCACATTAGATATTCTTTTTAGATATGGCTCTGGTAGCTTGTATGTCCAAACACAGATTAGTTGGAGAGATGAGCAGGATACCAAGAGGCCAGTGGAACAGACAGTAACTTGGACTAGGACTGCCACCTTCAGTTAAGTATTACCTAAACCAAAATTCACACATAAAGCAAAAAAAATCCCCTCAAAAATCCCAACTTCAAAATTTCCCCAGACTTCACTTTTTTGATTAGTACTATCTATCAGCAAAGAATTATACTCAAAATGAGAAAGCTTTCACCAAGAAAATGGAATAAGGTTCTCAAGCCAGCAAAGCTGGTTCCACAAGAAAAACGGAAGTCGTATGACAGAAGCTACAGCTCAGGAGCTACAGCTCATACTTTCTCAGACTACAACAGTGTCCAATGAACAAAAGTATTTCTTTCTCCCTACATAAAAGTAGAACTGTGCCATGGGAAACAACCAAAACTGTAAATTGATTCAAAGAGCTCAAACACCAAAGCCAACTACAACTTAAGAAAATCCTCAACCAACCTCTGAAGAAAAGAAGTACCAAAGAAAAAAAAAAAAAAAAACAAAAACCCCCTTTCTTACACAGGCCTCCCTTTACATTTTTCCTTATGACCACTACTACAGAAAGCCCACAGGGAGAGAAGGATCTCTCACGTAATTCAACCCATTTGCTCTGAAGCTGCAAATGCCACTCCTACGAGTACACAATGTGACAGAGCACTAAGAAACGGCTTACCTCTTGTGATGGGTGACTAACACTGAAGTAGGATGGAACAGCCAAGAAAACGAGAAGAGCTAGGCAGAAGCGTGGGCTGCAGTCAACAAGAACAGAAAAAGACTTTTTGAACTAAGCCTGGTGTTTGACCTACTTCTTAAAAGCACTCTCTAGCCTGACAAAACATATATAAAAGCTTTCCAGATTGCACAAGGAGAACCCTGGTCAGCTACACCTGTATCAGATTGAAATCTGCTCAAATCTCCATCACATCATCTGTTCAAGACGCACAGGCAAAACGAGCAGCATGTTTCAGCACCAGTCACAACTTTTTAGTATCATTCAGCTTCCTGTTCACCTTGCTGATTGTGCACTGCCATAGAATCAGCACTATAAAACCCAAAATCACAAATGCTAGGAAATTCAAACTGGAACAGAGAAAGGTCCCTAAAAGCTAAGAAACAATGCAACTCAAATAGTTGTGTTTGATCAGAGAAAGCCAATCAAGCATCAGTTCAAAACATACACTGAAGAAAAAATTTCCAAGACCATTAAAATACTGGAAAAGCAGAGAATTGAGAAAGCAGGTCAGTAAAATAATCGTAGGAAAGACCAGTCAAGGTAAATTAAAGAAAATTAATTAAAGCCATATGTGGAAACTTTGCACTAGGAAATAAGAAAAACAAAAGTAGACAAATTAGAAGAATACAGGTAGACAGACTGACCCAGTTCCACTTTAATATCAGATTATCTGGAGTACATGGTGTAGAATTTTATCATAAACATCAGTCTAACAGCAACAAGCACATCTACCATGCAATAAAAACATCCTTGTCAGCACCTTAAGAAAACTAATAGAGCTGTCCAAAGGGGAAAGACCTCCTCATCAATAGAAGCATAGAACTGGTGTCAAAATATCCCCAAAGAGAAATCCCTTAGAGCAATTAGAGGATTACACTGTTTTTAAGGAAAGCCCTTTCTAGTCTGGTGCTTTGCAGTACACAAGGGTCATTGAACACACATCTCAGAGGGAGCATGCTGAGCTGGGAATTCATATTAAACCCACGAACCAAAACCAAAATAAGTACCATCACAGAAGAATGCACGTGATACAACAAGGCACTCCCTCTTATTTCCATAAATGTAAAAAGAATACAGTATTCTGAAAAATCATTCTAAAAAAGCCTTCAGCTCATAGATTTGTAAGATCTTCTGACCTTCACAGTACTAACACCAGCAGGTCTTTCTAAGGATAACTGAGTCCTCCCTAGGCATTGGCATATAAAAGGCTGAACCCTCTCTCCATTACATATTTTACTATAATGTTAAACACTGAAAAATAACACAGTACGAAGTGATACTACATTAAACAAGTTCACCAGTTTAACAGAACTTTAAACACAGCAAGCTCTGAGAAAACACTAAGAAAAGCATCATGAGAAACAACTAATCTCAAACAATGGAGGCATGCCCAAGAACAAAACACTGTCTGAACTGAAAGTTCACTGTCAAAATTTGGCAAAGCTAAAAATCCAACAAGATATTAGACCAGAAAGATTATCAACACTGTAAAAAATACACTTCCCCACCTCATATATGCAATAAATCACTATGGCTATCAGTATCAGAAAGCACTAACATGAGTTAAGTCCAAAATGCAACATTAGGGATCAGAGTGTGTGGCCACCAAAACAAAAATTTAAAGGTAAAAACTCTTCAAGAGAAACCCTAAAAGCACAAGAAGAAAGAAGAGTGATGACCTCTGTAACAAGGGCACACCAGAAAAAAGTTTTGTCTTGGACATTTACTGCTGCTTCCATGCAGATGCAGGAAGAATAAATAGACTTATTTAAGCTTTACACAAAAGACAGCAATAATCTCAGATAAGAAAATTTAAAAAGCATCTCCATCTTTAACTTCTGATTCTCTCTGATAATAAAATGTCTCAGCTATGCAGAATCCTTATACTAAAAAAGCTATTACCAAATGGCTTATAGCAACCCAATATGGCACAGTATAGGCTATATTTCTCTCAGAGACTTAACATATCAACTAATGAAGCAAAACAAGATCACTGTTCACTCATTATCCCACTTGCATCAAAAGTCATTCAGGAGTAGTACAAGTAAAGACTGGAGAAAAACAAAATAACAAAATTACCTAACCAAATAGTTCTCTCTGCCCCCAGCTACCCTCCAAATAATGCTTCTAAAATAGAAAACTGCGCTTTATTTCAAGTTGCTACTAAAATAATACTTAATACTAATGGAGACAATGTTTAATAGTTTAGGTAAATGCCATCAGCTTTACTTTGTTTCTGCCATATTCACTGCTTGTTTAGCATGTTAGGAAATTAAGTTTAAAATATAAAAACATAATTTTGAAACATCTACTGCTTTGAGTAGAAAACAATTACAAATACAATACAGCCTCTCTCTGCTTTGGGAGTACTGACTGTTGTATATTAGAGTCCATCTGTTAAGTAATGACTGATCCAGGATGCAACGCTGCTGCAGCAGACTCACAAGCAGTTTCACATTCTTATATGTCTCCCAGTGCTGAGAGAAGTGTTAAACACTCTTGTGTTTATTCTAAAAGATAAACAATGTTTTCAGCAAGTGGAACTGATTAGTAGGTCTATCTTATATAGAGCAATGGATGTCCTCCACATAGACACCACAACATATGCTTAACCTCTCCAGTCAATGTTAATCCAGTTGCTGGTGCACTAACAGCCAGAATTAAAATGAGCTTAAATATCAGTAAGAATGAAAGAAGAAAGAAAACCAGAAAATTATTAAACATCTTTGTATCTGTCATGATCTGTACTAAGGCAGTTAATAAAATAAGTGCACGTCATTAACTTATTTTGAGTGCTACCTTTAAAGAAATGGGTAATAAACCAATGAAGTTATGATGACTTGTACCATACTTGTACAAAGAACAAAAATAAAATTTACAA